>NW_006199647.1:726683-727978 GCF_000334495.1 Tupaia belangeri chinensis
AAGAGCGTGGAAGGGCGTGTGTGCGTGTGCGTGTGTGTGTGTGTGTAAGGACAAACAAGCCTCTTCTTTTTAAGGCTCTGTTCAAACGTGGACCCTTACTTCTCTGAGACTGAGCGAGAAGGCTCCTGCCCTGGGGCTGAGGAGAGACCTTCTCATGGGGCCAGGGGCCCGTGACTTAGCGGTGCCCCCCTGCAGAAGCCCCCCACCCACGGATCCTGAAGGATCCTGGAATTCGCTGCCCAGAGACGTGGCTCCCTTCTGAGACGCCGGGCGTCCTCCCCCAGCTCTCTCCTGAGAGCACAGCGCAGGGTTCATCGCCACACATGGAAGAGGGGCAGGGGCTGGGCGGTCCCCCGGACAGGCTTTGGTCATATGCCCAGCTGCCAATCACAGAGGGGAGGGTGGGGCAGGTATGGAGGGGAAGGCAGCCCAGGGCCCGGCTGGGGCTGGCACAGCCTCCTCAGCCTCTGCACTCTGGCCTCCAGCTCCGGGGAGGATCCAGGAGAACTTCCCATCATTAGGAGTGCCGATCTGTGACGACTGGAGGACACGTATGTCCCACCCAGCTTGCTGGCGTGGCTTACAGCTCTCCTGCTCTCCTGCCCGGACACGCATGTCACTGCACCTGCCCTACGGCGGCGAAGGGAAAACACGGACCTTACACAGACCCCATTTGGTTTTGAAAAGTTTGTTTTTCAATCTAATAATAAAAGATGAGAATGTGGTGAGATCGATTATAGTTTCACTAATACCTTCATCTGAGCCACATTTTACCTCGTTCTAGCCACAATAGATCGCATTCTAAAGCTAAAGGAGATCCCTAGAGATGTCGGCTAGAGCTTTGAAGAAGAGACATTCAGAAACGTTCTCCCACTACAACGTGGCACTGCTGCCCGCCGCATGTTCACTCTATACTGAAGAGTGCGGTGAGCCCGTGCCTTCAGCGTGAGCTGCAGGAGACCACGGGCGTCGGAGCCCAACGGGGCTCCTGCCTCCCGGCCTCGTCTCACCCGCAGGGAAGTCTACACCCCGGAATTTACCCAGCACAGTCATCGAGAGCTCATTACACCTCTAGCCAGGACCAGTGTGAACCTGGTGAACAGCACAGCTGGCTCCCAGCCTCCAGCTGTCGAGGAAAACAATGAAAGGATGAGCGACAGGCACGTACTCGGGCTTTTAGGCGACTTTGTCCCTACTCCCGGCACGTGTCCGCTTCCAGGCCAAGACTGAAAGCGCTCTCCTGAAAGCAGGTGTTTCTTTCTTTCTTTCCCTTTTTTTTTTTTTTTTTTTTTTTT
>NW_006199647.1:728712-730518 GCF_000334495.1 Tupaia belangeri chinensis
TTTTTTTCCTTTTTTTTTTTTTTTTTTTTTTTTTTTGCTCTAGGGCGTGTGCACTCACCAGAGAGACAGAGACACAGAAAGCAAAGCAAGAAATCACCCCCCGGGGAATGGCCATGCCACAATCCCTTCTCCTCCATTCTCCTCTCAGGGTTTTGGGCATGCACACGCACCCAGCACTCGTTTTAAGATACTGGTCCGGGACTCGAACACGGTCAACTATGTGGGAGTCCAGTGATGTAACCATTATGCCATCTGTTGGTCCCACTGTTGTTTCTTTCTAAGAGATGGAGAAGAAAAGTCAAATGACCCACTTCTCTCTGCTCTAGTGAGACCTCTAAGCACCTCCAGAGCTCACAGAGCGAGATGCCCTGGGCTGGGTCGCAGGAGCGGCATGGGCTGGCACTAGGAGAACACGGCATCACCCTCCCCTCTCGGTCTGCCTGGAGGATAGGCCTCCAGGGCTCGGGCCTGGCGGGGGACTCTAGTGTGGTGCCGACTACCTCGTGGATGGCCATACTCAGCGAGGACAGGAAGCGAGGAGGAAAAGGTCCCCCGGGCAGCCTGACGCTCCTCCAGGTAGGGCACACGGCGGAATGGACGCCCTGGACCACTCGAGACCTCATTGTTAAAAACCAGCCCACAACTAGCTAGGCCGTTTGGTCATTCTTGCTATTTGTGATTTGAAGGTCTGGGGTTTTGCTTTCTCCACCAGATCAAAATCAGAAAACGTGTTGTCTCCAGTGTCCCCAGCTGCTGGTCAAGACCCTGGCAGATCAGAGGAGGAGGTCAAACCACGCGGTTTTTCAGCCTGTCAGCAGCCACTGTAACTCACCATACTGAAGTATGCCTCACACACTGCTCACTCCATTTTATTTTATTTTATTATTACTTTGGGAGAGGTTTTTGCTATAGGGCGTGTGTGCTCGCCAGAAAGACAGAGAGACAGAGAGACAGAAAGTGAGAAATCGCCCCCTGGGGGGATGGCCACGCCATAATCCTTTCTCTTCCATTCTCCTCTTGGGATCCTGGGCACGCGTGCACACGCACCTGGCATGAGTTAAGCCACCGGGTCCAGGATTCGAACTGCGGTCGACTACATGGGACATAGCAACATAGCCATTATGCCAACTGCTGGTCCCTTCAATTTTATTTTAAATGAAGCAAAATTATTTATATTTATGTTATCAATATTAACTAATATTTTTAAAGCATTATATGTATTTGACCCAAACACATTAAAGGTATTTGCAGCCAAAATTAAAATGAGCTAGAAATATCTATACACCCTTTAGATAAAAGTCCAAATCACTTTAGGGAACAACAGCAGATATTTCTGAGCTTCGTACTCTCAGATCTATCAGGACCAATGAATGACATTTTAAGTATTCCTGTAATTCAGAAAAAGAGGGCTGGCCATGACAGAGGGCTCGCCAGACAGACAGAGAGAGACAGAGAGACAGAAAGCAAGAAATCACTCCCCAGGGGGGATGGCCACGCCGCAATCCTGTCTCCTCCGTTCTCCTCTTGGGATCTTGGGCATGCACGCACCCGTGCCCAGCGTGAGTTTTAAGCAACCGGGTCCAGGACGCAAACCGTGGTTGACTACGTGGGAGTCCAGGGACATAGCCATTACGCTAACTGCTGGTCCCTTCAAAAATACCATTTTTAACAGTGATTTCAACTTGTGAAGGACTTAAAGGTGAAGGACACATGCTAGGGCTCAGAACCGGTGCACTTCTGCTCCGGACTGCACTCGGCCCTCTGGGAATGCTTAGGCCCAGTTTCACACGCAGCGAGGGTCTCGCC
>NW_006199647.1:730530-743928 GCF_000334495.1 Tupaia belangeri chinensis
GTTCTCTCCTTGTTTAGTGGAGTGCGATCTATGTAAGCGCAGTCTGCCTTCCAAAACCTCATCCCGAGCTTCTCGGGGCAGACGCACAGCAGGGCTAGGTACACGTGCCCCTGCTCACGCGCAGGCTGTCGTTCACTCACTGCAGGTGCTGCTCATCTTCACGTGATTCTTGTTGCAGAGGGAACTATGCAGCCTGGGTTACGAGAGCGAACCCCCTACCAGACACACTCATCAACAGCTTAGTAAGCGCCAGTTCGAGGTTCTTTCCAGCTTCTTCCCTTCCTCATCAGAGACATTCTAAATGTATAAAGCCTCTCCAGGGTCCCCAGGACCCTCATGTAAGCAATCGCTCTCCCACAGCATGAACTAACAAATGCCGTGGGCTCCACGTAATGGAGAAGAGACGAGAGCGGTGGCCTTCATCTTCTCTTTGGGTGAGAAGAGAAGGGTTAGGAAAAGTCGTTACTGGAGGTGGTGGCCACGCAGGAGGACGCAGCACCGGCATCCACTAGGACAAACCCGACGTGGGAATCAGACCGCCTGCCGGGCCGTAAGCAGCACAGGCATTGGACTGACAGCCATGTTCACTGCTGGTCATCCTTCCATCCCGGGGCGGCCCTTCTGCATTCCATGTTGTCACCGGACATTTGTTTTAACAGGGAAACGCCTCCGTTATGGAACGCCTTGTAGTTCATGAAGCGTTTCCCATCAGTATTTCACCGGCTTCTCTCCATACCCAGGGAGGGAGGGGTTACTGTCCATGTTTTACAGATCAGTGGAGGGGTCACAACCTATGTGGTCGGGACCCTTGGGAAGTTCTTAGGCTAGAGTCACTAGGACGGTGGACTCTTCTCCCCACCAGATTTTGAGTTAAAACACACATACACACATATGTGCACACACTCACACACGCTCACACATGCACACTCACACACACTAGTCAAAGAAAATTTCTAAGTAATTTTCCCCATGGAAGCTACAATTATATTTCCAGCATCCCCTTCTCTCTTTGAGATGAGTTAAAATACACAGGAGTTGGGCCAGCAGATGGCATGGAGGTCACAGCAACAGGACTCCACGTGGCCGACCCCGTGGTTCAAGCTCCAGACCTGGTGACTGAAATCACAATGGGCGCACGTGCCCAAGGTCCTAAGAGGAGAATGGAGGAGAAGGGATCGCAGCGTGGCCGTCCTCCCAAGCTGTTGATTTTTCATCTCCCCCCCCCAAGTGAGTACATGCACCCTATAGAAGAAGCTAAAATAACACAGGTGCTATTCAAGACCACAAATAGAAATCATGACTTTAAAAAACATGATAGATCTTAGATCAGAGAAATATATCATGTTTATATATAAAATATAGAAATTTGGTTTGCTGAAAAGAAGAACTAGGGGGTGGTATTTCTTTACAAAAAAGACTCTGAAGAGAACTGCTTTAAAAAGCAAAATTCCCCAGCATGTTTCAAGCATGTTGATTTATGAAATTCTGATTCATAACAAAACTTCACAGGAATCCATCTGTTATATAAATCTATGTTCACCTGTAATTTACTCTAGAGAGAAATCAGTGATAATAATAATAACATACTCATGCAATTATTCACTACAGGTTTCAAAGTGCCTTCTCCTAATTCATTGCATTTGTCTTTGACAGCCTTTAAGGCAGGCAGAGAGGGCAGTATCCTTTCTGTACCGGAGAGAAATCGAGAGGTTAAGTGACCTGCCCAAGGTCGGACAGATGCTCATCCGTTCACCTCTGAGTCATGGAACTCTGACTGGGCGGTCAAGGAAGGCAGGCTCTTCTTCCTGTTTCTTTCTTTCCTTTTAAAAACCAGCTGTGAAGGCTATTAAAACAGAGCTAGATGACCTCACAAACGTAATCTTGGACAGAAGAAGCCAGGCACAGAAGTGTACGGCCGGCATGATTTAATTAATGTAAAATGCAAGTGTAGACAAGAAGAACTAGCCTGTGGACAGAGAAGTGAGAACGGTGGTAAACTCTGGGATGGTGATGGGGAGGAGGGGTTTATGGTCAAGGTCCAGTTCTTTATTTTTACAGTGTATTTATTTCTTTTTTCTACGGGAGAGAGAAAGGCAACCCCAGAAGGGTCCCCATGCCACTAAGCATCCTAGCCTGGCAGGACCTCCCCATGTGGGACCAGCTGTGACCCCACTGCGCCCCCAGCTGCCCCGGGGTGCTGGTTCTTGATCTGGCTTGTCCATAGCTAACATTCACGTTGTGAAAATTCACTGTTAGACACTATGATTTGTCTCCTTTTCTTTATATAAATCATAGCTTTATCTTAAAGACTTAACATCATTATAAACCATAGCTCTTAAAGTAATTAAAAATGTACTGATCATTAAATATACATATCCGGGGCCGGCAGGTGGCGTGGTTAAGGGCGCTGGACTCCCACGTGGCTGAGTTCCGGACCTGGCGGCTTGCTTTCTCACTTCCTCTCTCTATCACTGTCTCTCTCTCTGGGCAAATTAAAGAAAGAAAAGGAGAGAAGAAAAGAGAAGAGAAGAGAAGAGAAGAGAAGAGAAGAGAAGAGAAGAGAAGAAGAAAAGAAAGTTAAATAATATAATTTTAAAAATACACATATCCTTAGAACATTTGTGATTTTAATAAAGTTTCTTGGCTGCATTTTAAAAATGAGAATGTGAACTAGAAACAGAGTTTAAAGAGAAGAAAAGTTTTACTCATAAAAAGAAAGAAAGAAAGAAAGAAAGAAAGAAAGAAAGAAAAGAAAAGAAAAGAAAAGAAAAGAAAAGAAAAGAAAAGAAAGAGAGAAAAGGAAGAAAGAAAGAAAGGAGCCAGCCAGCGCAGTCTTTACCTGAGGAGGTTTCGGTATGGGACGGGAAGTGGGACCACGCAATCGCACCACCCTTTAGAGTTAGCCGGGCTAATACCGTCACAGCAGCGATGCGGGGCTAGAACTGTGGGGGTGTGGGATTGCACCGATGCTCACGTACTATGAGGTCATCGGGAGAGGCAGGCCGCATTGTTGTGTGTCTATGCAAAAGCGTGTTGTGACTTCCCTGACACCCCAGGCTAGCTCAGGGAGCACACGGACTCCAGGAAGGTCGGCTTCATGTAGACCCTGTGTCAGATGCTGAGCGGGCGTCTGGGGCAGGGCTGGCCCCAGCAACCGGGATCTGAGTTGGTGTTGGCCTGGGGACACACGGGGCTCCCGAGGATTCCAGGCAGCTCTGATGTACGAGGGCAGGAGAGAGACATACTCTGACCATTTCCTGATGGAAACTGCAGGTACTTAAAGCAGTGGCAACCCTTACACTGCAGCCTCTGAGGCTTCATACTCCGCGATCCCACAGCCCCGGGAGGTGGGGCTGCACCATTAGGATGAAACGTTTTACATTTTACATGTGATCTTTTGCTCTTTTTATTTCCTTTTATTCCTTTAAAGAAAAAATCCTGGGACCCAGCAGATGGTGTAATGGTTATGCTGCTAGACTCCCATGTAGTTGACCACAGTTAGAGTCCCGGACCCAGCGACTTAAGACACATTCCTGGCGTGTGTGCATGCGTGCCCAAGATCCCGAGAGGAGAATGGAGGAGAAGAGACTGTGGTGTGGCCATCCCCTGGGGGGTGATTTCTCGCTTTTTGTCTCTCTGTCTCTCTGGCGAGTGTACTCACCCTATGGCAAAAATCACCTTATACAACAGAACCCTGAAATTACCTGTATAAATATGTCTTGACATGATGGGTCAGGAGCAGAGAACCTGCAGGCAGTGGATCAGACCTGGTCCCGGGCCGCTACAGTTCCACCAGAGACCTGGCAAAGGCAGCTCCAGCTGCAGCCAGCTGGGTGGGTCCTCCCCAGGAGGGCTGCTGCAGGCACCCACGCAGGGAGCTTTCATTCCTACCCACTGAGGTGCTCACGTGTGTTAGTCTGCCTCATAGGACCGAGCACAGGATTTTAAAACCAACGTAAACCCCTGAGCCACTGCGGGCTGGCTGCCAGCACTGTGGAAGGAACCCGCAGGAGGTGTGGTGACCAGCCGCCAGCTCAGAGCCTGCACGGCCCTGCTCCGCCTGAAGCAGGATGAGTGTGAGCATCCTCTCGGCCGTGGGTTGTTGGAGCACTCCCTGTGTTTCCCAAAGGCAGTCAGAAAGGCCTGAGAGCAGACAGGACAACAGGCAGGTGAGGGAGTCCACCCCGGAGGGCCCGGCAGGCTCGCAAGTGCTGGGGCACAGCCCTGCACGTTTGGGAAGCCCGTTCTTGTGATGTTAATATGCAGGTTGTTAATACGTGGTGACCCTTTACATTGTTTTAATTTGTCAGAGGGTGCACGTGCCCACCAGAGAGAGACCGGGAGAAGGACGGGAGAAAGCGCCTCCCCGTGGAGCACGACCGCGCTGCAACCCTCCTCCTTTCTCCATCTTGTAGGTCTGTGGCACACGCACACTCACCAGGGGCGTTTCTCAGGCCTCTGGGCCCAGGGCTCCAACCAGGAGGGATCTGCCCCCTTAACCACCAAGCCAAAGGCTGGCCCCAAGACCCATTTATAATGACTGAGATTCAAAAGGCATAGCCATCTCTCTGTGGGGGGCCTTCGTCAGAAGGAGCACTCCTTGAACTGCTGTGCAGAGTTGGCCCTGCCAGTTCAGTTCACGACACAGCTCTGAAAATGCGTTCCGATCAAAGCCAACCCGTGTATCCCTGGACCTAAAGTCCCTTAAAGCAGAACTGCTTTAAGCAAGTTTCATCTTGCGCCCTGCCTCGCTGTCTCCCTGCCGCCCCCACGGCCTGTCCTGCAGACACGGCCATGCGACCTTCGGCCCGTGGTGGACAGGCCACAGTACTTTTAATTTCCCCATCTCCCTGCCTAGTCCGCGGTCATATGACACATATGTCACCACAACCTTGGCCGGTTTAGCAGCCTGGCCCCGTCTCCAGAGAAGGAATAGGTAAACGGAGGTACTTGCCGTCAAGCCTTGTTCTCCGGGTTCCCCTGGTTCGCCCTTAAAAATGAAGAGTGATCATTTCAGTAATGTGTCAGCGTCAGCGACCACTTCATTTCCCCCCCCCTCCCCAATACACACAGACGCGTGAATGTCCAGCATGTTTTCCGGGTGAACAGAGACCCCCATCACCCTACTTCCCTCAGCTGCCACTCCCTCCCCTGCTGTCCCATGGCCCCGACCACCCTACTGTACCCTAATTCTCAGGTCTTACCATGATACAAACCCTGGGAGAACCACTGATCCCAAAGGAACTCACCGGTACGCCCGGCATTCCGCGGGGGCCGTCCTTCCCTGTGTCGCCGGGAGGCCCCCTGGGGCCTGGAGGGCCTGGGGGTCCCGGAGGTCCCGCCTGGCCTTGGTCACCCTGGATGGGGAAGGGAACAGACCAACAATGACCACAAAAGATAGACACCAGGTCATCTTTTCAACACCTTAAATGTGCACTATCTAATCTGCATTTACACCAGGAACACAGGCCTGTAGCCAATTTGCCTGCCAGCAGGGAGCAGATAAATATTCACGCTGGGAGAGCAGGGTAGACGCTGTGACAATCCGCAGCTCGGGAAGCAGCTCTCAGCTCTGAAGCAGTCTGTTCTCCGCGGGTTCAGAGCTGGTGCGAATCCCTGTATGCGTGATGTTCCCTTGATTTAGCACAATGATTGCTTTGTGAGTTTGACAAATGTGTTCACTTTCTCATAATCTACACAATGGAGCATAGCATGCTCCCGTTATAATGCGTAAGAGTTTATAATTATCAGAGCTGCAGAGCTAGGAAGCTGGATCTGTTACTGGTTAGAATTTAAGGTTTTTTTTTTTTTTTTTTTTTGAGAGGTTTTTCACTATAGGGCGCGTGCGCTCGCCAGACAGACAGAGAGAGACATAGAGACAGAAAGTGAGAAATCACCCCCCAGGGGGGGTGGTCACGCCGCAATCTCTTCTCCTCCATTCTCCTCTCGGGATCTTGGGCACGCACGCACACGCGCCCGGCGTGAGTTTTAAGCCACCGGGTCAAGAAAGCGAACCGCGGTCGACTACATGGGAGTCCAGCGACATAGCCATTACGCTAACTGCTGGTTCCCAGAATTGAAGTTTTTTTTAATTAAGGAAGAATTAGGTAGGCTTCCTATACTTTATTATGGCTCTTCCATATACATCTTAGACAAATGCAGCTCCTTAAATATCTTCTTGTTCTAGGGAGTGAGCAATCCTTGCCCGCCGCCCGCGCCCTCCCACGGAGGTGATGGGAAGCCACAGAACCCGGAGGACAACAGACAAGCAGAGACAGACGTCAGCCGGACAGGCACTACCTTGATCAGGCGGCGTTTAATGAGCTGCTGATCAGCAGAGAGAAACCCGTGATTGATTTTAGGAAACACCATCTGATCAGTCAGGTGAGGTCAAAGGTTGGAGTTCAGAGATGAGAGAGTTGAAGAATAGACATCAGAAGGCCCAGGAAAGAAATAGAGATATACACGTTAGACTCAAGTGACCATCAGCCCAACGGAACTGGCGCTGCTCGGGCATCAGGCCCTCGGCTCTCCCTGGACGCGGGTGGGGGGCAGAGCCTGGTTAGAAACCAGTGTAGGTGTTGTCGTCCCCGTCCTCCCCGGGAGCAGGAAGGTGGCTGTGACCCCCAGTTCTGCACTCGGAGCAGAGGGGCCAACACCAGACAGCGCCAGCTCCGTTTCTGTCAGACCTGCCAACCAGCATACCGTGGCAAGAACATGGCTGCGCTGAACTGAGGCCCGCAGTGCAGCGAGCTGGGGACAACAAACCCGAGCCAAGGTTGGAGCCCTGGCCGGGAAGCCAGGAGGCTGCTCCCCTGCGCCCGCCCCGCCCCACCCCAGCCGCTTCCTCCTCTCTAGATGGATATGACCCACCCCTGGACCCCGAAGGGATGGAGGAGGCAACCGGGCGGCCCTCCGAGGCTCTCGCACTCTCATGCTGGTTGGCTGCTGACGGCCGTGGGCGGGGTGTCAGCACAAACCTTGACGGCGAGGATCTGATTGCTGTGCAGGGCGGCCACTGTGGGGAAGCCGGGCAGACCCTATGGACACAGCATGCACCAAAACAACACGGCACAGAACGTCACACCACACGCCAGGGCAGACGGACAGCGCGTGGCCGACACTCCCGACCCAGCTGAGTCCAGCCCGATGGGACGGCAGAGCAAAATCCCACACTCCAGGCTGCCGTGGAAACCACCCGCTCCTTCCAGCGTGGGCCCAGACCGCCCAGGGTGTAAGGGGTCTGTGTGTGCACCGGTGTGACATGCTGGCTACGTGACATTCCCGGGACCTTCCAGACTGTTGGTGCAAAGTGGAGGCGACCAGATGCGGTCACCCACGACACCGACTTCCCCTCTCTGGCTATTGTGTTCACTGCCTGCGACAAGCGACCTGCTGCTGGTGCTCTGGGGGACAGTGACAGCGAGAATGCTGCCATCAGACGGAGACTTTTCTCGGAATGCACAGGAGGCCGGGGGAACACGGCTCCCCACCCAGCATCGGGTCGCTTTGCCTGTGGCCCGTCCCGTGCCTCCTGCTGCAGGAGCTCACAGAGGGCTGGACGGGGCCTGCCGCTTACAAAGTGTGCATTTCATGTCAGGGGCACGGTCACGCTCCGCAGTAATCACTTCCGTCACGTCGTGTTTCCAGAGCAACTTACAGCTCACACCGCCCCTCAAGGCAGAAAAGTGGTTCTGAATTCCTCAGCCCGGGAGACGGAGAGGGGCACCTCCGTAATTCTCATGCTCAGCCTCTTGCACCAGGCCGTCCTCGGGCTACCGAGGTAGGCCTGAGGGAGGAACCGTGCCTCTGTTCGTTTCTTTCCTAACAGCATGTGAAATTGGAGCCTTTTCAAGTAATTTTTAAAAACCAGGAAAGCACAGGACATGTTTACCGAACAGGAACGATAGCACGGCACCGCACGGCCGCGGTTCCGGCTGGCTCTCTCCGTTCCTCTTTCTCCGCTCAAGTCTACTTTAAGGATAGTCTTAGGAAAGGCCGGAAAGTTTCTAGGTTTTAAATTTTATTGGTTTTGTGGACACTTTTTTCTTCCTATTTTCCTCAGATTAGGGAATCTTTTTTCTTTTTCTTTCTTTTTTTTTTTTTTTTGGAGAGGTTTTTGCTACAGGACACGTGCGCTCTCCAAAAAATCCAGAGAGACAGAAAGCAAGAAATCACCACCCGAGGGGATGGTCACGTAGCAATCCCTTCTCCTCCACTCTCCTTTTGGGATCCTGGGTAGGCACTCGTGTGCACCCAGCATGAGTTTAAGCCACCGGGTCTGGGACTCGAACCGCAGCCGACTACATGGGAGTCCAGCAACATAGCCATTACGCCAACTGCTGGTCCTGAATCTTCTTTCTTTTTAAGAGGGCCAGTAAAGTTAGGCTTGCGGAATAAAGACGTCTCCTCAGCCAAGGCGGCTCTGACTCCCTGCCGTCGAGCCACGTCTTCCGAGGGAGCCGAGCAGGACTCGCCATCCCTTCGGCAAAGGCTCCCGCTCCAGTAAGGCTGCTCGGTGGCGGGGAGTCGGCCTGCGTCCCTCTCCTCTGAGTAAAGTCCTCAACCGCGGACTGCCCGCATTCAGACATGGATGCTACGAGTTGGAAAACACATGTGTACAATTTGCTTTTGTTTTACTGTGGAATATGAGTTTAAAACGTTATTAGCTGGTAGCGTGCCAACGCATTTCCATCTGTGACTCATCAGCCCACCACTACGCAGCCGGAATTTCATACAGAAACCTCATCGTATGTAACAAAGAGCAGAGGCAGACACAGCGAGAAGGCTCCGAGAGATCAGAATCTTGATTAGTGGCGATAAATCATACTGTCACTTGCCACAGGATTATCTAACAAAATAATTTAAATTAAAAACCTTCTAACAGCACACATGGTAGGCCTGACAACCGTTTTGAAATCTGGGTGTATAAATAACTCCCTTGGTGTACTCATGCCGAGTGTCACCAGCTTGCCGTCTGATTCTATTCTCCAAGTGCAGTGAAAGAGGCACTTCGTAACTTCTTAGTCTGGGTTCTAGCGTTAACGAGAGGTAAAGGGAATGGGCAGGTAACTGCGTCTCGGCCGGAAATCGACCGCGGGGCAGGTCTTCCAGTCCTTGATCATCTCAACTGAGCATGACACCAGGCATGTGCTGAGAACTACCTCGTTTTCTTAAAGAGATTTTGGCTATAGGCGCATCACTTGCTGAATAGACAGAGAAAGAGAGACAGTGAGAAATCGCCCCGCCCCCCTGGGGGGAGGGCCACTCCACAATCTCTTCTCCTCCATCCTCCTCATCTCCCCGGGGTAGGGGGGAAGAGCACTCCACAATCTGTTCTCCTCCATTCTCCTCTCCCCGCCTCCCGGGGGCGAAGGTCACTCCACAATCTCTCCTCCATTCTCCTCTTGGGATTCTGGGCACGTATGCTCTTGTGCCTGGTATGAGTTCAAAGCTGCAGGCCCGGGACTTGCACTGTGGTCAGTCGTATGGGAGTCCAGCAATGTAACCATTATGCCATCTGCTGGTCCCAAGAGCTACTTTTTAAGGAGTTCACTAGTGAGGTAGGCAAAGTAAAAAGGGGACATGGGAAGAGTTTTCTTAAAATCTAACAAAGGGGGCCGGCAGGTGGTGTGGTGGTTAAGAGCTGGACTCCCCCATGGCCAACTGTGGTTTGAGTCCTGGATCTGGCGGCTTTGCTTTCTCTTTCTCTCTCATTCTCACTCTTGTTCTCACTCTCTCTCACTCTGTTCCTCTCTGGTCAAATTAAAATAAAGAAATAAAGTTAAAGAAAATAATTCTTTTGAAAAAAGTTTTAACAAAAAATTCCCACAGCTTGGACTACAATATCCCAGGACCCTGTGCTTTTCAAACTGGGGTAAAGTGACCCTCAGGCTGCATGCCGGTGTCCTGGGTGTCTTTAAAGGTGGTTATAAACATGGTGACATCTTCCTGCAAAATCTATTTCAAGGAGTAGCAAATCACTCAAAACACTTTTATACAAAACACTGATCTATGAAGAGGCTTCAAAACGTTTGTGGAGAAATGGAATTAAAGAACAAGTTGACCTTGATGCAGAGCTTTTTTTTTTTTTTTTAATTGCCAGAGGCCATGTGTGCTTGCCAAAAGAGTGAGGCCCGGTCACTCCGCAGCCCTTCTCCACCCCTCCATCCCGTCAAGACCATGGGCACACGTGTGCACACACACCAGCTGTGTTTCTCAAGCCACCCGGGCTGGAGCTCACCTGTGCAGTCGGCCCATGGGGTCTGGCTCCCCTCACCACAAGCCCGTGGGCTGGCCCAGGTGGGAGACAGAAATCCATGCAGTTTTGCATACTACGCATCTCCATGAACTTTGTGAAGACTCCCTCGTGTTATAGAATGGAGGGAAAAACTGCATAATCTTAAAAGCACTGCCATTTGAGGGTGGTAAATAACCCCATGTCACAGGCCTCTGCCCAGATTTTAGGTAGACACCAACTGCCTCTCGCAGGGTCAGCTTGAAAGCACCGGGCAGATACTCATCCGGGCAGCTTTCTGTGCCCGTAACTGCCGGCTCCCTGCACCGCTCACGCAGCGAACACGCTTTTGCATTTCCCACAGTGTCATTAGTCACGGTTCTTTCCAAATAAACGAAATGGACATATTCCACTTGGATGCGTAGCTCAGAAAACTAGCCTGGTACACAGATGCTCCCAGTGGGCGTGGGGAGGCAGTGTAATTAAAGAACAAGTTGACCTTGATGCAGAGCTTTTTTTTTTTTTTTAATTGCCAGAGGCCATGTGTGCTTGCCAAAAGAGTGAGGCCCGGTCACTCCGCAGCCCTTCTCCACCCCTCCATCCCGTCAAGACCATGGGCACACGTGTGCACACACACCAGCTGTGTTTCTCAAGCCACCCGGGCTGGAGCTCACCTGTGCAGTCGGCCCATGGGGTCTGGCTCCCCTCACCACAAGCCCGTGGGCTGGCCCAGGTGGGAGACAGAAATCCATGCAGTTTTGCATACTACGCATCTCCATGAACTTTGTGAAGACTCCCTCGTGTTATAGAATGGAGGGAAAAACTGCATAATCTTAAAAGCACTGCCATTTGAGGGTGGTAAATAACCCCATGTCACAGGCCTCTGCCCAGATTTTAGGTAGACACCAACTGCCTCTCGCAGGGTCAGCTTGAAAGCACCGGGCAGATACTCATCCGGGCAGCTTTCTGTGCCCGTAACTGCCGGCTCCCTGCACCGCTCACGCAGCGAACACGCTTTTGCATTTCCCACAGTGTCATTAGTCACGGTTCTTTCCAAATAAACGAAATGGACATATTCCACTTGGATGCGTAGCTCAGAAAACTAGCCTGGTACACAGATGCTCCCAGTGGGCGTGGGGAGGCAGTGTCTCCAGAAAAACATGGAGACAGAGTCCAGGAATGAGCTGGAACCCTGAAACAATCCAAATACTGTGAATGCTCAAGGATAACTGGATGGGTGAGAGTGTGAAACTACTTTACGATGCGCTTTTCCTCCCGAGGACTTCTTCGGTCCTTAGACAGCTCCGTGAGTCTTCGTGATGGTCTGTGAAGCAGCGGCATTTTGGGGACAGGTGTTCTGACATCCTTACGGGAAGGGCTGGATCTCCTTCATTACCTTCTAGAAGGCAAGATGCGAGCCTGCCCCAAAGGGATGCTGGGCAAATAAATAATTCATAAGAAATGTTTCTAACCGCTTCGGGGCCATAAATTCAAGATGTTATTATCATTTTCACCATGTACTCAGTAATGATGAGTGTTATACGGTTACATTACAGTGAGAAAATGCTGTGTTTTTCCAAAAGTATTTAGTAAGGCAAAGATACAGCCAGAAATTCAGCCCGGGTCTTCTAATCCCAGACTCTGTCATTACGTTTATAATTTCCTTCTACTTGTTTGACTGTTTAGATGTTAGAGAGCTGAAGAACTGACTAGCACTCAGCCATGTTGAAGGACAGAGCATTGTCCAGCGCTCCTGCAGTGCTGGGACGGAACGGGAGTGGAACCCTGAGGGCACAGGGTCAAAGGCGAGTGGGAGACACGACAGAAGAGTCAGGCGGGAATCCTGTGGGGTGATGCCTACTGAGATGGCGACGGGGAGGGCCTCCGAGGAACATTGGGTGGGCACCTAACCCCAGGGCTGAGGAGCCTTGGAAAGCTCCCAGCCAGGCCAACAGGGGGCTGGAGCAGCTGCAGCAAGAGCGCCAGTGAAGACAGATGCTGTTTAGAAAGCTGTTGCAGGACCCGGAGCGGGACTGCATCCCAACACTGCAGGAGGACGGGCTGGGAGTTCCCAGCAGTATGAAAGCATCAGAATTTGCAGCTTGGCTGAGAATACAAGGGAGAGTGAGGGGCAGGGAATGGGCCCAGATTCTCAGCTTCAACAACGGAAGGATGGTAGAGGAAACTCCAGAGGAAGAGTGGGTTTTCTGGCAGGCAGGTGGGTAGTTATAGATAATAAATTCAGTTAGGAATCTATGGACTGCCCAGGGGTGGCAGTCACATGCATGAAACGGTAGGTAAAAGGTAAAAATCGTGAGCCACAGCACCGTGACTGTCAACCAGGGAGCCTACAGGGAGAGCAGACCAAGGACAGCTGTCTTGGAGAGACCTGGGTTGAATGGCAAGTGAAGGAGGTTAGTGAGAAGGGGTGGCAGAAGCAGGAAGGTGGTAACTCTTCTCAGAGACATTCTGGGCATGCAAATACTTCAGCTCACTAATTATTGCACCATTAATTATGCAAACAAGGGCACATAAACGACCCATAGTAAGAACAAGGCAGCGATGGCAAAGTCGCTGACAATGCACGCTCAGTGACATGGCAAGGGAGTGTCCCTGAGGACGTAGCGAATGGACCAAGAAGAAATAGTGATTTCAAGTAAAAAGGGTCATGGTGCCTCAACAGCAAGTCATGTTGGAAGAGAAGGCTATATATTATGTTGAGGAATGAAAATCTCCAAGTTTCTCCATCACGTCTACTGTTAGGATTCTGTTTGCCCAAAATAAGCCACGCATTAAAACACAACCATTGCAGCGCGCATGTGTGCAGCATAAATAAAGATAAATATTCCCAAAACTTGATAAAATGATCCTAGCTAAGAGAGACCAGATGGGAAAATGTTATAACAGAATGCAAAAATATTTAGGTAAAAGAATAACTTTGATTTAACAGCAGAAGCTGTTAGCAGGCTAAATAAAGAGAAGAAACCGAGACAGAAATTTGCTATTAAATCATTCCATATTGTAGTAGATGGTGTCGGCCCTCGGTCTGAATAGAAAAACCAACTATGTGAAGGGAAATGGCTAGAGGAATCCTTTGAATGACCAAATAAAATGAGAACTGGAATCTGAGAAAATCAGAATTTATAACAAATAGAAAGAGT
>NW_006199647.1:744242-752354 GCF_000334495.1 Tupaia belangeri chinensis
GTGTGTTATGGAAGCGTTAATTATAGAAAGTATCCTTTTATAGTTGAACATAATACTTCCAACTGGCTCAAAAAAGTTAATTTAAAAAATTTTATGGGTATTCTAAATTCCATTCTGTTACGTTCTATCGTAAATGTTAACCTTAGTCACCCCAGAAATGATCTCTTCCTATGTAAATGGTAAGTGTGAATTTTACAAATTGCGTGGACAGGAAAGAGGACAATGCCGCTTCCCCACTAGCCGATGCTACACTGAGGCTCCAGGTGAGTGAAGACCAACTGCGAATGGGTGAACAAGCAGGGCTGTGGAGGACGGCTGGCACTCATCTGACCTGGCCACGTGCGAGGTACTCTTCTAGTGACCTCCACAAACGAGAGAGGACCACGAACAACTTCCTTCCTCCCTCACGCCAGCCTTCAGCAGACAAGAGCAGTGAGGGGAAGGGGAAGAAGAGCCACGCTGGCCCCCGGCTCCCTGCTGCGGAGTCCGCCCCCTTGTGCGTTTTATCTTCCATGAATTCTTCCGGTCTCTAGATTTCACTCCATTTATTCAAGAAGAATTTAGTAAAGTTCCATATGCAAAGCACACTGGGTAGTGAGAATACGGAGGAAAGGAAGATGAAACTTACCCCAGGGCACGCAGAGCTCAGCGGGTCACCAAGAAAGCAGACGCCGGGCACCTGCTTCGCCCGTGGTCTCTGCGGACACTCACCCCTGCTCTCCTTCTCTGTATTTCCCATCTCTCTGGCCCCCTAGTCACACTCTGAGCTGGCCCTCTGCTGACTGCATGGGAAGGCAGGGTAGAAAACAAAACTACTAGCATTTCTAGAAACCAAAACCATCTAGGAAAGACACACCCAAGCCGGAAGAGAGACGCAGACCTGTAGCCACCAAGGACTGAGGGGACCTAACCTGCTTGCCAGGAGCACCTCCGGGAAGGCCAGGACCCCTCAAGGAAGCGACTGTGTGTTGTGCCTAGGAGGGGGGCAGGGGTGGCGCTGCAGCAATTCCCTCGCCTGGACCAGGGCATGTAAGCCCAGGAAGGCTGCTGCATCCACAGATGCAGCGTGACACCCTGCCTGCGGACTACGCACCAGCCAGCCACGCTGCCCTGGCAGCACACTCTGTAGAAGGCCCGGGGTGGGCAACTGTCCTGGCACAGGGGAAAGTGTGGAACCCTAAGGAGATTGATGCCCGTCTCTCTGACCAACACAGAGAGTGGAGGCTTTGATCCAGAAATCAAGGGGTCATAGGAAACAGGTTTTGGATAGAGATGCAGACCTCAGAAGGGCAGATGGTGACTGTGGACAGACAGAAGGACAGACGGTGACTGTGGACAGACGCTTTGAGATCGCATGGGAAAGGGCCCTCGCCCAGGTCAGGCAGCCAGGGAGGACTTGCCCAAGGACGCGTGAGGAGGCTGAGACTTGCAAAATGGAGTAGCCCGAGGCCCCTGCGGCAGGCCACCTCGGAGGGCACTGCCACCTTTCCTGCCTGATGGTGTCACGTATCCAGCACCGGGAACCAAATCAAAATACACTCCTCCGAATCACCCTGGGCCTGGGGATAGAGAGATTAGGACCAGGCCTGGGCCCTCTCCTCAAGACCTGGGTTCTGTGCTCCATCTGGGCAGGGCCCGAGACGGGGCACGGTGGTGACCAGGGCTGGGAGGTCAGACCAATGAGGACAAGGGACATTTCAATGGAAACATCAACTCCCTCATGTCGCGAGCATCTCTTGACTGCATGCTATAGGCCGGTGGGAAGGGCTGCAGAAGTTTAAGCCTAGTGTGTGGGGGTGGTTAGGGAGGGGAGCTAGCACCCCAAGGAACACCAATTCAAACAGAACATCCCCTAAATCCGCGCTCCCCCAGAGGTAGGCAGAACTTGGCCTGGTTCTGGGTCTGGCTCTCTAGGAAGAGCCTGGGAAAGCTGGCAGATGCAGATGTGGGAGCCGTTCCCAGAGGGCAGGGCGCGGGCAGCTGCGAGGCTGCCACACGGTGAAGGCCCCGAGCGTCGGTCTGCGGTGACAGTCCTCACGTAGTCATGGAGGACAGATTTAAAACCAAGAGAGAGTCTGGGTCCCTAACCTAACTGCAGAGTCCAAAGTCCCCGAAGATAAAACAGTTCTCCATGAATTTATTTTTTATGTATTTCTTTAAATAACTATTTCATTTAACTTAATTAATTAATTAATTAATTTAAATTTGACCAGAGAGAGACAGGGGCAGAGGGCGAGGGGCAAGAAAGCAAGCCACCTAGGTCCAGGACTCGAACCGCAGCCTGCCATGTGGGAGTCCAGCACCCTTTACCACCACGCCACCCGCTGGCCCCCGTTTTCCATAAATTTAACTAAAAGCTTTTTTCTCAGTTTGCAGCAAGCTCACGTGGGGGCGAACACATCCTTGAGCAGGTGAGCTGCAATCACAGGGACCCTTCTCAGTGGGAGCACGCGTGTACTTCCCCACGGAGATTGGTGGTTTGATTATGGGGCGTGCGGGCCTCTCAGGGTGGCAGACACATGCGATAATCCGTGAGTAATTTAACTTTCTAACTCTTTAAAACTCTGAATTCTGAAACACGTTTGACACAGAGGGTTCCAAGAAGGGGTTGTGCGGCTGGTCGGAAGCGGATGACGAAGAGCACCTGGCGGACCGCGGAATACGGAGAGCACCTGACGGACCGCGGAGTACGGAGAGCACCTGGCTGACCGCGGAATACAGAGAGCACCTGACAGACCGGATGACGAAGAGCACCTGGCCGACCACGGAGTACAGAGAGGCCGCAGCGCGGCGGCAAGGCCGTGAGTCTGGTTTCAGGCAACAGGGGGTGCTAACATAAGCTAGTCTGGGAATGCCCTGTCCAGATGCTAATCTGAATTACATATTATATTCTATATGCATTTATAGCAATTGAAAATAAATTTACAGCTATAAATCTGACTTTACATATTAATGCAATCTGATCAGCAACTTGATACACATCTGCTCGTTAGTTGCTCTAGTGAATAAACACATTTATAATTGCATATGTATTTTGCAAGTAAATACAAAAGGAGAGCTGTGAAAATTTTGTTCTTTTATAAAATAAAATATTCTCCAAAAGTCCCATTTAGAACATCAAGTTGATTACCAAACACTGCATAATAATTGTCTTAACTCCCTCTTCAAAACAATAAATAATGCAAAAGCAAGTCATTAATTCAGTTCCGTGCAAATTCTCTGCAACATGTGTTTGAAGTTCACACGTGGGGTGGTGGTGCCCGAGCAGACACCTGCGTTCTCACGGTGGTGCGGTGTCACAAGGCCCTGCCATGACGCAACTGTGCGTTCATTCTCTGTAAAAGCTAGGGTGCTCCCTAGTCGAGGTCACCAGCCTGGGGACTTGGGGACTCACAGTGGCTTGAATATACCCCATCCATTCTCTGAAGGGAAGGGCTCCGTCGGGGAGAGGAGGCACACCATGAACCGGAAGAACGGTGCCAGGAAAATAAGGGAATAAGGGCTTCGCTGGCTGGGAGGGCCCTGGCACTGTGACGGGCATCTGGTAGCCTGTGCGAGGAGCTCGGCCGCTCTTCACTGACCCTCCTGGGAGAAAAGCAAGCGCCCTGCGGTTCCCTAGGAAACGACTGATTGCTGTCCTCCACGTGTATTTGCTCAGCTTCCCAGTACGGCAGGGCACAGACTCCACTCCGTGGCTCCTGGGGCATGGGCCCTGGCCCAGCCCCTTCGTCTTCCACTCGGGGAACAGGCAGCAGGATCCGAGGATCCGCCCCTAGGAGCTGGCGGTGGTCCTCACACGTCGTCTCCCACGCCTCGGGCGCACCGTCGCCCTTGGGTGAAGTGCAGCCCTCTGGGGTCCCCGAGCTCTTCAAAAGTGACCTGAGCCACGAGAAGCTAACGGAACAGTGGCGAGCACACGGAAGGCAAAGCTGCTCCAGGGGTACTGGCCTAGGGACCGTCCTCCGAGGTTAGACTGGGCCCTCTCTCGTGCCCCTCTGTAGTCCACATCCCAGTCCTGCAGTGTTTCCCGGGTCTGCTCAGCGACGCGAAGGAAGACAGTCTACGCAGCCCTGTGAACGCATCTCTGCACAGGACAGCCCAGCGCTGCTGCGGCTTCGCCTGCTTCGAGACGGGCCAGGGAGCCACATTTTCTTTTTCAAGTGCAGGCTCCCTATTTTAAGTGCATGTAACCAATTCAAAGCTAGCTTAAAACATTTTATAGCCCAAATAAACCCTCATCCGAGGGGAGAGCCGGGCTGGAGGACCACCAGTCAGCGGGCTCGACCTACTGCTGCTCAGGGTTGAATCTGAAACAGGACGAGGCAGGAGGACGTCACCCAGGGCGGAAACACCAGGCCGGGCCCTCCCGTGGAACTTCCGTAGTTCCGTGAGCCTCGGAGAACGGGCTGTGGCTGCTCACCCTACCAATCCCATGGCAACTCGGAGCACTGATTCTGAAATCATAAAACCTTCCAAGTCTGACTTTCCCAGTACTTCGAGGAGGAAGAAAATCAAAACGAGGTGTAATTCCCCTTTGGAAAGGAAGTCCTCCATCGCGTAAGGATGGCTCCGCTTGGGAGGAGGCTCCCGCCTTGGGCCATGAACGAAAGCTGCCATCATGGTCCTCACAAAATCACGGCTTCTTAGGAATCTCGGAGCGGGAGACCCCGGCCTCTGTGAAATTAATCCTAAACTTCCTAACGACGTGGGTATTAGAAATCACAGTATGAACTTTCCATTTTTTTGGGTTCAAATTTCCTGGCTGTGGTTGATGATATTGTTATTAAATGAAATGCAGTATGTTTTAAAAATAGTTAGGTTGTATATCGCATTCTGGAATGTTCATTACATTTTATTTTAAGTAGTAATATTCAGTTGCACACATAATTTACTTGAAATAACTATAATAATAATATTCAAATTATTTACCTCAAATTTCTTTTTATACTTCCAAATTTCAAATGTTTAGATGATAACAAGCCAGCCCAAAGTGTCAAGAGTAGAGATGAAATAGTCGTCGAAAGCTACTGACGATGTGGACTCAAAACGGGTTTAGCTGCACTTTCTGGTAGGGCCAATACCCTCCTTATCTAAAAGTACCTAAGATTCCACGCATCGCAGAAACTTGCCCATATATTTTCAGAAGCAAGCTTTTGTCTTCCTATAATTACTTGAACCAATTTGCAGTCTAATAGGCCTTTCAATTTAGTAATATTAAATGAGGTGCTGGCGTTATTTACTAGTGAAAAACTTAGGGAAAAAGTGAATGGCAGTGTCCCGTGTTTGCTGTGAACTTAATCGAGACCGAGGAGAACCTTTCTGATGCCTTAAAAGACCGAAAGCAACGGGGCAACTTGCACAGCGCAGGCCGGCTGTTTTCTCGGGAAGGTCTCTGATTTCAGGACCCACGAGGAACAGAGTTTACGTTTTGTAAACCAGGTGCCATCTGGGCTACCCTGGTAAGTAACCAGTCCTACCACCTCATCAGCTACGACTTACGACTCCCACATGTGGTTTAAAAACAAACCATAATAAGCTGTAAGCCTCTTCTGTGAAAGCTGAAACGGAATCGCTGATTTTCATGTAAGGCACCGTCGCCCATTCTCCCTGCGTGACTGACACGGGCTGTCAGTGATTACGGAAAACGGCAGGGAGGGAGGCGGTTCACCACAGCTCTGGGATGAGGCTTCACAACCCTGGACACGGTGGGGAGGAAGCTCCGTCCACACCGACTGGACCCTCGTCCGTGTCTCTACACTCGTGAGAGGCTGGGGAACTGCTAAGTGACACAGGTAAGTCTGACTAAGGAAAAAGCAGGACTTGGCTCGTGTCAATGGAAGAAAAAATATTTTCCAAGGAAACGTGACAGTCAGCCTCTGTACAAGACATGATCATCCAACTTGTGACTTTCTGGGGCCGTTAATAATTCCTCAGTGGTTAATGAATTATTAAGGGCCCCGTAGGTCACAGACTGCAGAGTGGGTTTCTCTCTCACTGTCGTGTTTTCTGCAGAATCCCCCTCATCATGACCATCTTAATTACACAGCAGCAGGAAAGGAGGAGGAGTGAGAGTGGAGCAGCAATCAGCGCAGGAGGCCACGGGCCGGCCCTGCCGGGAGCATTAGGCCTGCAGGGACGAGGAGGGTCTGCTGGGAGCACCGGGCCCGCAGGGACAGAGAGTCTGCCGGGAGCACCGGGCTGCAGGGATGGGGAGAGTCTGCCAGGAGCACCGGCCCACAGGGACGGGGAGGGTCTGCCGGGAGCACCAGGCCCACAGGGACGAGGAGGGTCTGCTGGGAGCACCGGCCCATAGGGATGGGGAGGGTCTGCCGGGAGCACCAGCCCATAGGGACGGGGAGGGTCTGCCGGGAGCATCGAACCCACAGGGACAGGGAGGGTCTGCCGGGAGCACCGGCCTGTAGGGACAGAGAGTCTGCCGGGAGCACTGGGCCCGCAGGGACTGGGAAGGTCTGGGCGACAAGACGAGCACTTCGGGTCGGAACCAGGAAGAGAAGTACAACGGGAAGACATTTTTCCCAGTCAACTCAGAGTATTTGAAATGTTGACAGCACAAAGCAGTAGCAGGCAGTTCCTACTTAGCTTCCTATTCTCTGTCAAAAAATGTAGTTACATGGATTAAAAATGGGCACAGATATTGGTAGGACCGCTGAGCAAAGTGAGGGATCATAAGGGAAACCCTGGGGAACTTACTGCGTCTTAGCTCAAATAAACGACTTCCAAAGCAATGAGCAGAGCAGCAAAAATTTTACCCAATCATCCAGATTATTTTTCAGAAACTGTGAAAAGTGGGAGAATTATTACTAATAGGAGCAAAAAATGGCAAAAAGCATGCCGACCCAGTGGTTCCAGGTCTTCCAATTTTTCAAGAGAAATTTTTTTTTTTTTTGAGAGGTTTCTGCTATAGGGCACGTGCGCTCGCCATACAGACAGAGAGAGACAGAGAGACAGAAAGCAAGAAATCACCCCCAGGGGGGATGGCCACACCTCAATCCCTTCTCCATTCTCCTCTCGGGATCTTGGGCATGCACGCACATGCGCCCGGCGTGACTAAAAGTACCTAAGATTCCACGCATCGCAGAAACTTGCCCATATATTTTCAGAAGCAAGCTTTTGTCTTCCTATAATTACTTGAACCAATTTGCAGTCTAATAGGCCTTTCAATTTAGTAATATTAAATGAGGTGCTGGCGTTATTTACTAGTGAAAAACTTAGGGAAAAAGTGAATGGCAGTGTCCCGTGTTTGCTGTGAACTTAATCGAGACCGAGGAGAACCTTTCTGATGCCTTAAAAGACCGAAAGCAACGGGGCAACTTGCACAGCGCAGGCCGGCTGTTTTCTCGGGAAGGTCTCTGATTTCAGGACCCACGAGGAACAGAGTTTACGTTTTGTAAACCAGGTGCCATCTGGGCTACCCTGGTAAGTAACCAGTCCTACCACCTCATCAGCTACGACTTACGACTCCCACATGTGGTTTAAAAACAAACCATAATAAGCTGTAAGCCTCTTCTGTGAAAGCTGAAACGGAATCGCTGATTTTCATGTAAGGCACCGTCGCCCATTCTCCCTGCGTGACTGACACGGGCTGTCAGTGATTACGGAAAACGGCAGGGAGGGAGGCGGTTCACCACAGCTCTGGGATGAGGCTTCACAACCCTGGACACGGTGGGGAGGAAGCTCCGTCCACACCGACTGGACCCTCGTCCGTGTCTCTACACTCGTGAGAGGCTGGGGAACTGCTAAGTGACACAGGTAAGTCTGACTAAGGAAAAAGCAGGACTTGGCTCGTGTCAATGGAAGAAAAAATATTTTCCAAGGAAACGTGACAGTCAGCCTCTGTACAAGACATGATCATCCAACTTGTGACTTTCTGGGGCCGTTAATAATTCCTCAGTGGTTAATGAATTATTAAGGGCCCCGTAGGTCACAGACTGCAGAGTGGGTTTCTCTCTCACTGTCGTGTTTTCTGCAGAATCCCCCTCATCATGACCATCTTAATTACACAGCAGCAGGAAAGGAGGAGGAGTGAGAGGGGAGCAGCAAACAGCGCAGGAGGCCACGGGCCGGCCCTGCCGGGAGCCTTTGGCCCGCCGG
>NW_006199647.1:752505-758591 GCF_000334495.1 Tupaia belangeri chinensis
CAGGGACGAGGAGGGTCTGCTGGGAGCACCGGCCCATAGGGATGGGGAGGGTCTGCCGGGAGCACCAGCCCATAGGGACGGGGAGGGTCTGCCGGGAGCATCGAACCCACAGGGACAGGGAGGGTCTGCCGGGAGCACCGGCCTGTAGGGATGGGGAGGGTCTGCCGGGAGCACCGGCCCGTAGGGACGGAGAGTCTGCCGGGAGCACTGGGCCCGCAGGGACTGGGAAGGTCTGGGCGACAAGACGAGCACTTCGGGTCGGAACCAGGAAGAGAAGTACAACGGGAAGACATTTTTCCCAGTCAACTCAGAGTATTTGAAATGTTGACAGCACAAAGCAGTAGCAGGCAGTTCCTACTTAGCTTCCTATTCTCTGTCAAAAAATGTAGTTACATGGATTAAAAATGGGCACAGATATTGGTAGGACCGCTGAGCAAAGTGAGGGATCATAAGGGAAACCCTGGGGAACTTACTGCGTCTTAGCTCAAATAAACGACTTCCAAAGCAATGAGCAGCTGCAAAAAAATTTTACCCAATCATCCAGATTATTTTTCAGAAACTGTGAAAAGTGGGAGAATTATTACTAATAGGAGCAAAAAATGGCAAAAAGCATGCCGACCCAGTGGTTCCAGGTCTTCCAATTTTTCAAGAGAAATTTTTTTTTTTTTTGAGAGGTTTCTGCTATAGGGCACGTGCGCTCGCCATACAGACAGAGAGAGACAGAGAGACAGAAAGCAAGAAATCACCCCCAGGGGGGATGGCCACACCTCAATCCCTTCTCCATTCTCCTCTCGGGATCTTGGGCATGCACGCACATGCGCCCGGCGTGAGTTCTAAGCCACCGGGTCCGGGACTCAAACTCAAACCATCATGAAGGCTTTAAAGCTTTGAGGTCAACTACATGGGAGTCCAGCAACATAGCCATTACGCTGACTGCTGGTCCCTACACTGCAGTTTTTGGATACCACTTTCCCATCGCCAACTCCTTTATCACAGATTAATGCTAAACCCACCAGCTCAGTGTGGCAGGGTGCCTGTGTTCTCCTCCGCCCGTGCAGTAGTGGAAGGAATGGTGTTACCGCGTTACTCTTTGTGTGGATGCGTCTGCTAGATCATTCATTTATGTTAATATGAATAATAATAAAACCACTAGTGATCAGGAAGGGCTTCTCTGGATATTATTAATAACCTTTTTCCAAGTCAAAGTGACTTCTGAGAGATGAAAAGCTTCCTCCCTCCCTCCCTCCCAAGCCACAGCAGAATCGCACTGAGGTAAGACCTTGCAACTGACATTCTTTTCCGACAAAGCTGGTCCTGTTTGCCACTGGTGATTTACAGGCTGTGTCTGCTACCCGGGGCTGCAGGACACATCAGGACAGGTTTGCTTATGAAGGGTGCTGCTGTCTGGCATTAAATGACTTTCCAGAGACCCATCTCATCCAGACCTACAGGAACTGCGCTCCCCAGCACGACCCGCCGGTGCAGGGGCCGTTACTCCCCCCACTGGGAAGGGAGACTCGAAACCGGAGTCCTGCCCTGCTGCCCCTTCTGCAATCCGGATGCACCATTAAGTCTGCTGTTTCGTACTTCGGTGATTTCCATTTGGTCCGTTCACTTTCAACATTCCCAGTTGCAACTGTCATTCTGCATTTGGGAGTGATGGGAAAGGCCCGGTGGTAACTGTGCTGAGTTGTGTTCATGTAAGCTGTCTATAAGCTACAGAGCTCTCCATTTGCAATATGCTTGGTACTCACGGACATAACCAGTGCAGCACACGCTGCGTTCGCTCGTCTGTCTTAAATACAGATGTTCCCGTATTCACGAGAAGCCTGACTTTCTCTCCTTACACAGTACTGGAAGTCACCAACCCAGATCTACTCTCGGTCCATGTGTCATCAGATGCTTCACTTACAGACCTGCACGCCAATCATAGCTCCCCATGTGGATTCACAGACCTAAGAGTCTGACACTTGAGTTCAACGGGACGTCTGCCTGCTGACACCCAAGACAGTAAGAGCTGTGTGGTCTGTGTGAGATGACCCCTCATTCTGTGTACCCACCACGAAGGCTTTAAATGATCTAGCCAACATTTTCCAAACTCTAACAAAAAGTAAAAATTCTAACAAAACGAATATACATAAAAGAATATTACATCTCTACATAGGCACAAATATTCTCTTTCATCTGAAATCTCTCATTCCTTTCGACTTCAAGAACAATGCTGAAGGGTGCGCACATGCCCACAAAGACCAGAGGGCCCAAGGGCTGTGTGAGGAAGTCCAAGGACAGGGTGCCCAGCTCGCGGGAGCAGGGTGTGCAGACGTGGGCGGCCGGGGCCGCTCCTCCGTGACGTGGGATAAAGCGATGACTTGAATGCGAAGGCCAGTGCGCTTGGAAGAAAACGGAAACTCGGGGGAGAGGCTAACTGGCACCCCCTTCCAAGCCCCTTGTCTGAAGACGTGCTCAGATTGGGTGTGGTTTTTATTTTTAATATCTCTATGGTCATTGATAGGGTTTTTAGCTCAGGGGTCATATCTGAGGCACTCTCCTATTTGTTTTTCAATATAAGGTTTTACAAAATGTTCCCTCTTAATTCCAAGTATTTAGGATAAAAGCTTATTTTCATATTCCATAGAAATAGATTTCCTTACGCAATCTTACACGTTAGAAAAAATACATGATCTGAAATGACCTAAATAGGTGCGGCCATTATTTCCCAACTTTGCCCGTCTCGCTCTCTCGCTCTCTCGCTCTCGCTCTCTCTCAAATCTGATGAGCCCAATCCTTCAACCAGTAACTCCAAGATACAATTTACAACACTGAATTTCAAGGGGCCTATTCCCACACATCAACTATTGCTTGCAGTTTTTTTTTTTATTGATCCCCACTAGGACAAATGTATAAAAGTTCCTGGGTTAAATTCAATATATCAACTTTCAGTGTTCTGAAGTATGACCATGAACACTCAAAAGAGAACTCTGATTAGAAAATATAACCAGAGCATTTGCAAATCTTAATGAACTTGCTGTTTCCAGGCTGACTTCTGCTGCATCTGGAAAGCATTAAAATAATTTCTCACAATTTATTTCTTCCACTGTGTTATATCCATTCCCGTCTCACAGGTAATACATTCAGCACCAGATAAGCAGTGTACTCATTAGGCTGAAGAGAACAGCAAGGGTTAAATAAACAAGAAAATCAAATTAATATCCAGGCTTCACTGTTTTAGCAGAGCCAAAGAATCTGTGTAATCATTCAAGCCAACAAAGGTTAAGATAATAAAATAAACTTCTAAATGCTTTCCTTTTCTGGAACTTAATCTGTCTTGCCTGCAATGTTTTTAAGATGCTATCAGTTTTGCGTAGCTATGAAAATTCACTTGAAAACACTAGGAGGAGAAAGGAATTTTATAAAAAATAGTTAGCAGAGCTCCTGGGTGGTTTATTCAAACTTGAGAGATTAGGACCCATTTAAACCCAGCTGTTGGCGGCCGTTGTTGAGACCAGCAACCCTCCACCTCGTGCCTGTCCGGGCTTTGAGCTACTCGGCAGGGTGGGCAGCCAGCGGGTGGGGGAGTACTGTACAGTACGAAGACAGCTTCGCCGTGTTTGTTCGTTTTACTGCCCACGTTTGCTGGACACATTGCTACAACTGCAGAGCAATGCAGGGTCCTAAAAGGACATTAGCAAACATTGAGACAACTTTGCTCATTTCTAAGAATATGCTATTGAGTCGCTAAGATAGACTATGAGCCATGATTGTCTAAGCCGCGGGGGCCTTCTGAGTCCCCAGGCCCAGTTCAGGATGAGGGCAGAGGCTCCTGTAAGAACAGGGCAGAGTCCTTGCATGGAGAGAGGTCCTGGGAGCAGCAGGAGGTGTGGATGGCGGCGGGAAAAGCCCTCACAGCCTTGAGTCTTTCACATGTGACGTGGATCAAAAGATAAAATTCAACCTTTTGCAAAGACAGGCTCAGAATAAAAGCAGAATCAACAAAATACCTAACAAGGCATTGGGAACAACAGAAACGGGCAGTTTCCAAACTTGTGCGGTTGAGCCCTTTATCACAGGTAGTTAGCTAGGCAGCTGACTCACACTCACGGTGGGGTGGGTGGGCCCGTGTTACCCTAAGAGAGGCTCCAGGGCACGGCCCCGTGCATTCACTCACTTTTCTGAGAGCTGAACCTCCCGTGATTAATAAAACACAAGAGAAGAGCCCCTGTCCGTCTGTGCTGCCCACTTTGCAGTGTGCATCAGGGCAGGAAGGGCTCTGAGAGCCAAAGGCGCTGGCCCGAGGCAGCCCGGCAGTGTGGGAAGGGTGGGACTCCAGAGCTGCATGCAACTCCTGGGCTGGGTGCGGCTCCGGGCGCCGATCCTGGGGCATGTGTGTGAGTGGACTGGAACAAGTCACTGGCTCGAACTCATTCCTTGCCATCACCGGAAAAAAACAAAGGTTATTATTAATATTTGTTGTACTAACTCACAGAACTGCTTTTGAGGATAAATGAGAGAATATATGGGAAACGTAATCTGTAAGTACCTAGGTTCGAATCCTGGTTTTGCTACAGATTAACTGTTGCTTTGAACAAAATATTTAAGTTTTCTAAATCTTGTTTTCTCACCCATTGAGTGGGAATAATAAAGTACCTATGTAGGGTTAGGGTAGTTAAAATACGATTGTCTTCACAGCAGGGATGACATTTTTTTGACTCAGTCTAAGCATTTACCATTATTACTGTTCTTTTAACCATAAATATTCTATAGCCCTATCATTCCATGTCGATGAAGATGACTTCCCACTGCTGCCCGAGGGATGCACAGTCTCCCACCAGACGTGGCCCGGGCCAGAGTGGTGAGCTGGGTCTGGCTCCTGATCCTACCAGCACGGATGGCCCAGCATGGGTGTCACTGCAGCCCCAAGTCTTCGTGTGCTATGGGACGGTCACCAGTGGCTGGCAAGGGCTTCTGAGAGACTTTTCAGAGAGACAGCGGCTGCACTATCATTGACCCCTTTGAGCTGGACTCCAGTGTGCCTAGGTAACCACTCCTCTCGACTGTCTCCAACGCGCCCCGGCTTTCTCTCCTGACCCCACCCTCTCTGTCCCTCCCAGCACTGGGATGACGATGTCACGCAGGCTGCCAGCCAGACACGAGCAGAAGTCTGCTCTGGAATTAACGGAACAATCTGTTTTGTGTTAGACGCGTCCCCTTTACCCTTCCTGCGAAGTCACGTGGATGTGGTGACGGCCTTCTCGCAATCATGGAGGCCAAGAGCCCCACAGAGGCCCTCATGGCAGCATCACTGAATGATGTCAATTCACCACCAACTGCCTTCTCCAAATGCTGTACTATGTGGGAAGAGTAAACACACGCCCGGGCCCCACAGGAGAGGCGCTTTCTCCCGTATTTGGGTGACCCCTGGACTCTACGTTGGGTTACCCACTTGGCGCCTCCCCACTGCTGAGCATCTCACTGGGACGCTGAGCTTTCTGCTCAGTATGGCCCCTGGCCCCCAGGACGGGCGATGCCCCAGGCCGAGCCAGCTCGTCCCCCTGCCGACGCCCCCTTCGAGGACTGTGCCGCCTATGAGGACACGGTCCCCGAAGCCTAGATTCTCACGACCTCACTTCCTGTCCACCTGGCCTGCCCGATTTCTGTCCCGTACAATCACTGATGCTACTACCAGAGAGTTTTCCACGGAGAACGCTCAGCGGCAGTACCCAGCAGCCTGGTGGTACCGCACACACCCCATGGCATGCTCGAAAACCTCCAAGGGCCTCCACTGTCCGCCACTCCAGATATCCAAACTCTCCTGATACAAGCACAATCACAAAGCTCAGCCTATGTGACGTGTTTTTGCAATATCTAACCTGTTTTATTGGTAAGTAGAATATTTTTATTCCATAAATGAATCCTGCCATTATTTTACTTGACTACTTTTAATACCATTTTCTCTTCTTGAGATGTGTAATGTCTTGCTTTCACCACGTCCTTCAAAAATGACCCATTTATTAAATCCTAGTCCAAGTGGCAGCTCTTCCACAATTTCCAGTGCTTATTCGAAATGGAAGAGCGCTCACTTTCCTGCT
>NW_006199647.1:758677-769399 GCF_000334495.1 Tupaia belangeri chinensis
AAGGCAGGTACCATGTAACCACACAACCCTCACTCAGGCACCCAGCACAGCGCAGCCGCAGGGGCCCGTGGTGCAGGGCGAGTGCACACCCAGCAGGTGCTTACCAAGCCCTCCTGTCGTACGCGGGGACGGCGTGGACAAGACCGAGCAGGCCCTGACACTCGCGGAGCTTACGCTTGGGGGGGCGTGTTTTACACATTGCGAGCATGCAAACAAAGAAAACAGAACACGTCAGCTGGATTGAGCAGCTAGGGCAGCTCCCCCTGAGGAGGTATTATTTCAGCTGAAATGTCAACGACAAGAAGAGCCCAGCCACAAGACGACCAGGGAGCGCAAACGGAAGGCCACGGAGTTGGGTGAGAGCGTGGTACGTCTGAAGAACCCAGGACGGCAAGCGGAGCGAAGTGTGTGTGTGGGGGGGAGCCAGTGTGAGATGAGGTTGCAGAGGTGAGACAGGGGCAGACCTTGAATGTCCACAGAGGCCAGATGCAGAGGTCTGGATTTCATGGTGAGGTTTCAAACAAAGAGTAACACGATCTAGTTTACAGTGTAAAATGATCTCGCCGCCTGCTGCGTAGGACGCGGATTACTCGGGTCAGGAGTGGAAGCAGGAAGATTAATCGGGAAACTGCTGTTGTAATCAAGAGCACACAAGCTCAGAGGGCTGAACGGCGTGGAAGCCGGGGACGGAGGGAGGGCAAGGGCAGGTGTAGGGCCCACAGAATCGAGGACGGTATCCTGGGTACAGAAGAGGCTTCCCAGATGCTAATGTACATGGAATACATGTGAATACTTCAAAGCCGTTTCACATTCCTCATTGCTATACTATCTCGAGTTTTCCTGCTTTCATTCACAGAGTACGGCTTGGCTTAATATAGTCCCGACTGACGCTTAGGGGATGGAAAGAGAAGAAAGGACCTCGCCATCAGGAAATCAGTCTGGCTCTGTAAGGGACGTCTCGGGGCAGCTGCAAGGAGGGCGTCTGCAGAGCCATGTTGCTAAGTTAATGACGGGAAGAAAGAAGCACTTGACATACATGGTGAAAAAGCGGAGTTCGAGTCTCTGCTAGGACGACAAGGAATGAGCTGGTCTCATACAAAGACGGAGGTTCCTAGAACAAGCCTCCGACGGTGTGCGGGCAGTGAAGACGGAAATAAAACAGACTCACATCCAAACCGGAGGATTTTCTGGTTTGAGTTTACTTCTTTTTTTTTTTTTTTTGGAAAGAACAAGAACTTCCAGTTTATTTTCTTGAGATGATAAACTTCCTGGTAAGCAGCTAACACTGTCTTTCTAGGTATGGTGTTTATAAGATCTAAGAGCTCTGAACGGGGCCTGCTTTGCTTTTAAATTAGGAACTGGAGAAGAGACAGGTGAGTCAGGTTCGCATTCTCTCTCTCACACCTTCCCAGACATTTGGATTCTTACCCATAAAAACTCCTCCTGCATTATGCGTTCTGTCCAATTCCTTCAATACGAAGCAAAATCCAGGGAAAAACAGGTTCAACTTTTGCCACTTTCTACCTGAAATGCTAACTGACCCCGACTCGTGTGAAACTTGGCCCAGACAGTGTGAAAACTGGCTGAAGCCTGCGTGAAAGGCAGTCTGGTTTGTCAAAGTAGTTCGTAAACTTTGGCCAAACTTCCAAGGAGCCTGGTCCAAGTCTTAGTTTGTAACGCAACATGAAACCAGGTGACTTTCAGACGGTCTCGGGTTTCCAGTCAAAAATCTGGCCTCGCCGTATGATCGATCATCACTCCTGGTAATGATGAAAGCCAACACACCTTTTCGAAAGTGGGGACGGCATCCATTCCGATGACACCCCTTTACTGCCTTTGCCAGAAGATCTCTCAGAACAGCAACGTCTCCCTCTTACCTGGACGGGCAGGCGGAGTGGCTCTGACACTGTGTGTAGAAAGCAGCGATGCTCGCACGGGGGCCATGCGGTGTGATGGTCACCATGCACACAGCGCGAGGCTGCCCTCTCCTCAGGTCAGGTCAGGGGGTTTCACTGCATCCACGCCCATCACTCTGGATGTGAGGTGCCTAATCTCTGCGACCCGCAAGGTGAGCTCTCAGCGCGAAGGTGGTCGTCAGCTACGACAATGGCCCAGAGACACGAGATGCCCTGAGGCATGACCCAAATGTCATGCCACGTGGCTGGAGAGTGGAAGGGGAGGGAACCCGAGCGTAACGCTCACCTGGGTTAATGAACGTGAGGAGATCGTAACACTGCAGGCCTGTCGAGCCTGCACCGATGCATCTTTTGCAAAAACAATGCATATATATTCGTGTGTGCACACATTTCCTTATACGCAGCATAAACAAACCACATCGTTAACTAATAAGCACTTCGCGTATCACAGGAAGACCCACCCAGTTTCCGTTTTCAACCTGAAGGTTTCAAGTGTGCTTTCCTGGTATAAAAAATTACTCTTTAACCAAATACTTGCCTTTGTGCACAGTGACATGAGAAATTGAGAGGTGCATCTGAACAGAGCCACTACGTCACTGGAACAGAATGTCTGAACATCGGGTAACGAGGCACAGATGTGAAGTGGGGGACTTGGCACTACCAAGGTCACAACAGAGCACTCGCCATTGTGCTAGAATGGCTAACGGGGCCACATTTGAGAAAAATGAAAGAATGCCCCCCCCGACCCGGTTAAATTGTATTACAACTTTTATCCGCTTAAAAATCTAAAAAACAAGACATTCAAATAAGTAATATTCAAGCTTACATGAAAGAATAAACATGTAAAATGCATTAGTATTTTTATCTATAATAAAACATATTTATGCAAGAGCACAGAAAGTTTAAGTGCAGAAAAAGCCAAATTCAATGGAAAGCCGCAAGGTTTCATGGTTCCGAGGCGTGCAAAGCCGCAGGACCGGGCACTGGGGGGGAGGCTGTGGTGCCCCTCAGTCAGGAGGTGCAGTTATCGTAGAACGTCTTATTTATGGGCACCGAGCCGAGATAACATACAGGATATACATATTCCATATTAGTTATATTAAGGCATTAAGGCTTTTTTTAACCTCCAAGTGGGTGGTATTTTTGCTAGCCATTACTGAACAATACGGCACAAAGGCAGTTAGGCAGATGGGCCGCTTTCATTCAGCAGTTTTGGGGATAAGAACGTATTTCCTGCCAAGGAGAGGGAGAGCACGACTTACCCGAGGTCCCTGGTCGCCCTGCTCCCCCTGTGGAGAAGGAAGAGGCGAGCGAGTATTAGCCACAATCCGTACGTGATGCTCACTGGAAAAGTGGAGACCCAGACAAGCCGGCCTAAACCCCCTGTGTTTAGTTCTTACCTTATCGCCTTTGGGACCAGGAGGGCCCTAAAAAAAAAAAAAGAAAGAAAGAAATAAGATAATTTTTGTGATTAGAAAAAAAAAATGTAGCCTGAGTAAATAAGCCGGTCGAGAGTCACGCGGGGGCACTGAGGGGCTCTGCGTGTGGTTTCTAAAGGAATTTTGGTTCTAAACGGTTGATATGATTCCAGCATGGTTAGAATGTGAGCACGGTAACACACGTGTGTGTGTGCACCCGTCCATGTGCATACACGCCGTGTCATAAGTCTAAACTACGCCAAATAAGTTTGCACTCCTCTGCTAATGGATCCCAGCTAGAGAACCGAAACGTCACCCGCAGGCTGCTCCTGCTCACCGTTACTGTCCCCTGCGGCAACTTCTGCCGACACACACTAGTGTGCTTGTCCCTGTACTCTCTGTTCCGTAAACAGAACCGTACGACATACGATCGTACGAATGCAGCATACAACCCGGGGTCTGGTCTCTGGCTCAACACATGAGAATTCATCGGCGGCTTCGTGTGTAGTCCGTACGGCTACACAGCCCGTCGTGTGAGTGCACTACGGTCCACTTACTAAGTGCGGCTCCCTTTCCTCGCCAGCTGTGTCCCGGCCCTAGCTGTTACAAACAGTGCTGTTAGCAATGTCCTAGTATGTATTGTGTTCATTTCAAATTTTTTGCACCAAAATAGATTTATACTTTAATTCTACTTTCCATGAACTTTTTGAAGTGTCCTTACATATTACACATTTTTTTCTAGAGGTTTTTAGCTCAGGGCACATGTGCTTGCCAGAGAGAGAGAGAGAGGGAAAAATCCGGGGGAGAGCCACGCTGCAATCCCTTCGCCATTCTCTTTCCAGGGTCTTGGGCATGCATGCACATGTGCCCAGAACGATTTTCAAGTCGATGAGTCTGGGATTTGAACCATGGCTGGCCGTGTGGGAGTCCAGTGGTGTAACCACTACACCGTCTACTGGCCCCTATTTTACACATATTCTGTTGTATACAGGTAGATATATTTACTAGACTATTTACATGTTCTGAATACGAGTCATTTTCCAAAATGTGTACTGCAAACATCTTTTCTCACTCTGTCCTGCCTTTCTACTTGCTTACAGGTGTTTTTGATAATCAGAAGTTCTAAATTGCAAAAAAACTCAATTTCATGATTTTCTCTGTAGTTATCCCTTTTTGCATCCCACTTAAGAATTCTTTGCTGGGGACTAGCAGTTGGTGTAATGGCTATGTTGCTAGACTCCCATGTAGTTGACCGTGGTTCAAGTCCTGGACCTAGTGGCTTAAACTCATGCCGGGCATGTGTGTGTGCGTGCGTGCTCAAGATCCCAAGAGGAGAATGGAGGAGAAGGGATTGCGGCGTGGTCATTCCCCCCCGGGGGGGGGATTTCTCACTTTCTGTCTCTCTGTCTCTCCCTGTCTTTCTGGCAAGTGCACGCGCCCTATAGCAAAAACCTCTCCCAAAACAAACAAACAAAAAGAATTCTTTGCCTACTCCAATGTCATGATGATGTTCTTCTGTGTTTATTCTAAAGCTGCCATTCTTCCCTTTCATTTTTGATATGAGTTCATTGAGAACTGATTCTGTGTGTGATGTGAGGTAGAAGTCAAGATATTTTTTTTCCCCAAATGCAGGCGAAAGTAACCAAACACTAGCTATTGAAAATGTCCCTCTCCCTCAGCGCAGAGCAGTGTTAAAAAGTTCCCGTTCCGAGGCAGGTAAATATGTAAACACAGTCACCGCAGGGTCTTCCATTCCGTCGGCAGCTCTCGAATCTGGGGAGCTGAGTTGGGTCACTGAGTTGAACTCTGCTCTGTAACTAAATCCTCACGAGAGTGACACCATGCATCTCCCCCCACCTGGAGAGCTGCCCGATGTGCCGGCTCCCAGCTGCCCACGCTCGGTCCTGAACACTGACCCCAAGATTCTCCATTCAAAGTGAGAGAAAGGGGAGTTGAAGAGGAGCAGGTGTGGGAGAGGGGACTGAGATGAAGGGCTCTCCTTGACAAACCCTTTTTCTCTCTCACCCTAAACATCATTTTTCTACTGGGGGGAGAGAAGTTAAGAAAATCACTTTTTCTTGTTTTATTTCTTGTACCTTTTTAATGTTCTAATTTGTGATTTTGGTGAGTCATGTAATGAGTACAGTCTGTGTGCCTACCTCTGTAAAATTGACTTTAAGGAATTTTTTCGATCATTTTAACATACATGAGTGCCCATTAATGCCAAGTTGAGTTTTAGTTTTGGAGGGGCAAAGGAAAGACAAAGAAAAGAATGACAAGAGCATGCGTATCAAGTTCAAGACACACAACGGAGGTTGGAGCCCTGAATAATCTGCATGTTCCTTAATACTTTTGTATAGCTGTGCAGTGTTTGTGTTCTAGGCTAAGTGTCATTTAAAAGAGTCAAACAGGTTTAAAACTAAGACGTTTATCAAATAAAAAAGTTGTAGTAAGTTAAGGTTAATTTCTTATTGGAGAAAAAATGGACATGAACTTAGTGTGCATTTAGTGAATTTAGCAGCGGGCAGGGAGTGGTTTAGGTGGCTGCATGCCGCATGGTCAACTGTGCGGCCCACTCCTGGACCCAGCGGCATGAAACACGCCCCTGCCAGCGCGTCCTGCGTCCCGGAGGCGAGAGGCGTGGAGAAGGGATTGTGGTGACCGTCCCGCTTTCTCACTTTCTGTCTCTGTCTCTTTGATGAGCACATGTGCCTTTTAGTAAAATTTAAACAAAACCAACCAAGTGTGGGTGGCCTGGGTGTGTCCGGCCTCCGGCTCTCCCATGCCGCACCTGTGCACCTTATGGTCCTGCAGCCCCGCTCACGCTAAGGGCCTTCACGGGCGTGTACGCTTCAGGCCATATTTCACTGAAGCTCTCCTACATGCAATGTGTCTACATGCTATGTAGCATGTTTACATGGTGTGTTTACACACGTACCACCACTGTGTGACCTCCAGGACTCGGTGTAGTGACAGTGCCACAGGCTCGCAGCCGGGCACAGGGCCGTCCTGGGCAGCCCCGCCCGCAGTCCCTGGGTGTGTGTAAGGGCACTCGGGGACGTCCCCACGAGATGGCCTCGTGCCGCATCCCTCAGAAGGCGTCCCTGTTGCTGAGCGGCGTGGGCCACGCTGGAATAGAGCTGGCTGTCCACCTGCCCCAAGCTAACCGCCTCGCCTTTGTTCTGGTGTGGGGGCTAGCTAGTAGCTATTTAGAAATAAAACCTGTCACCGAAACGAGGTCGAGGTAGTGGGAATAAAAGAAGGCACAATCAGAAGTCCTACATGAAGACCAGTGGCGTCGTAGAGGGCTGATTTTGGGAGGGTAGGGTTGGGGTGGGCAGGTTCTTATACTTCCGGCCGGGCCTACACGGTTGAGTCAGCTCTTTCGTAGGCGTTTGTTAATAAATCAGTATCCAAAATGATCTTTCTCACTGGTTTCATGTTAATTAGCCAAATTACATAAATATTGGGTATTTTCTATGCAAAAAATACGCCATGACTTTTCTGACGACCCAATACTTGAAGGTGCTAGTAACATTTGTATTTATTAGTGCTGTTACCCGGGGTTGGAATATTGCTTTCAGCGCTTCATTACAGATGATCAGTTTAAGGCAAACTTCAAACGTGCTCCCGTCTGAGTGGCTTTCAACTCAGAATTGACAGTAACTCCTTTGGGGACTAGGAATTTAAGGTGGGTTTTGGCCTACACCAGTTTCGGTCTCTCAAACCAGGGTTTGCCTGGATAATTGAGGCCTGTGCTCTTTTTCCATGCTGTTGTCTGTTTCAGTTAAATGGTAAAAACCGAACTGAAAGTAAAGAGAGGCACAGCGAACGCCATTCCAGGAAACCCGAGACCCCAGCTCTGTGAAGGGGAAGCATCTTCTTGGGGGTGAGTGTCCCCAAATGATCTTTCATTCACTAGACTGAATTTATCAGCTCTGAACTGGCGAAAGCTAAAAAGAGAATCCTGTTTACAAATGACGATCTGGAAAACAGAAGGAACCCTGCGGGGAGGCTGAGCCAGGAAAGGGGCCATCCCAGGCGATCTGGGCAGCCTGAGCTGCTGGGTCAGAATGGCTGTGACTTCCGTCCCAAGAAGGTGTCACACGAAACAACAGACCTATTTTGATTAACCTTGCCACGACCGCGGAATCAAGAGGATGAGAGGGCTTCATTCCTGAAGTGTTGATGGGTGATCAGCCGCCAGCCTGCTCTGGGTCTGGAGGAGGGACGGGAGAATGTAGGTGCCCCACAAGGAGGGAGGAGAAAGGAGAGAAATGGCAGAGCGAGGCGGGAGGCCATCTTGGAGCTGGCTCCTGGGGTTGGCCAGAGATGAGATCAAAGGGTGGGTGAGGCAGTTCAGGCGGCGGGAAGAACGTGCGTCTAGTAGAAACAACTAGAAATCTAACGTTTTACCTGAAAAATAAGAGCCCTTCCTATCCAGGCTCGGTGGCATCTCCCTACTTCCGAATGCAGCGTCACGTGTCTGGGCGATGTTACCCCCAGCTAACTGGGAATACTGTTCTTTCAAATACGTCCTCCGGCCTCGAACTCATGTATGAGATTTCTTCTATGCAACGGGTATTTCTATCACAAAACTGCTTTGTTTTGTCTACTTTACAAATCACTTAGACTAGTAATGTGTACATTTTAAATCTAAGAGAACGTTTTCTGAAAAAACCTGATGTAAAATGTATAGTTCTTACAAGTATGGACGGCGTGTGTTCCTATGTGGGTTTAGTTTTTTTTCAAATGCTTCAGCAAACAAACAAAAGATGTCTTAGTGGTTAAGAGCTTGAGCTTTGGTCACACAGACCCAGCCTGGAGTCCTACTGCGATCGCCTGGCCGGCCTCTGGCAGGTCAATTCATCTTTCTGAGCCTCAGTTTCTTCATCTGTAAAATGGGGAAAATAGCGTGTGCCATTTGGCTAAAAGGAAACACTATCCATAAGCAATTTATAAAACGTATGACCCACCCACCAATGGTAGGAATTACTTAATACACACTCCATGTTTTAAACATTTTAGTCATGCTAAACACAAAATAAACATAAAATAAAATCCTCTTCTTATGCGCTTGAGGATGAAGAAAGTGGACATACTGATTTCCAGAGTCAGGAGACGCCAGCCCGAGACGCACCTGGCTCAGGGTGGGTGCCCAGGGTCCCACAAAGTGGAGGGCCGCAAGGGGGGGTCCCTGGTGCAGCTGCGCCCATGGAGGGTGCTCAGCCCTCTGTCCCTCTCTTTCGTTCCCATATCCACACTCTATCACGAGCAACAGGAAAAAATTTACAGAAAGGAAATGTCTTGAAAAGCGCCCTAGGTGGATGGTTGAAAGCATTTGAAAAATACACAGGTTTAATATAGTTTACTTCCGACATTCAACAGCTATCGCAAACCAAACCCACCGCGATTCTACCACAGAACGTTACAATAAAACCCAACCGAATGTTAGGCTCGGGAGTGGCCCGGGCACCCTTGCATCCAGTGGGCGCTCAAACAATGTTGGAGAAATTAAAACACCCAGAAAGAAAACAATAAAACTCTCTGCATTCAAAGCAGTAACATATAAAGAATTATGGGAGAGCCAGACTCAGGGCTGCTGCAGGGGACCTGTGTTTATTACAGTGTCAAAGTCTGCTAAGCTGGGGAAGGGAATTACAGCTATAAACAGATTTATAGCCTCAGACTTTGCACCTTTCATTTTGCATTGAAGATGAAAAGAGACCAGACAGAGGGGGGCGGGTATATTTTGAAATTCAAAATATCAAAACCAGCCCCATTTACTAGGAAACTCATTTTTACAGCTCGTTTTCTGCAGGGGACTGTAACTGTCAGGTCTCTCCGATGTCTGAGCTGGACGAGGGACTGGGTGCGTTCTCGGTCGCTCTTAGATCATCGGCACCTGCCATAAGGAAGCAATTAGTGGGGTCTCCACCAAAGGAAAATTTAGAAAAAACAAACATAAAGAAGGACTCTCCCAAGTCAGACTGATGTCGCTCAATGGAGTTAAGGGCTTATAAAACAGCAGGCAGCGGGCGCCCGCTCTGGCTTTCTTTCCTAACACAATACAAATTGAGTACAGTCAAACGCTGCTCCTGCCAATCAAGACCTTGGCGCCCCTTCTGCCAAGCACCATTCTTTGCCTTTAAATGTTTCAAGAGATCACTCAAACTGCTTTGCTTAACTTTGATTTTCTTTTTTTTCCCTACTTTTTTTGAGAGGTCAAGTAAAATGAACTCTGTGGTGAAAGACTTGGAATCCTAAACATTCCTTTTGTCGAAAGAAAATGTCACCTTACTCTCTGGCAGCCCAGAGCAGGCCCTGTGAGTCCCCGGCTGGTGCTTGAACCACCCTCCAGCACGCCTCTGTCTCCAGCACTGTTCAAGTGGATTCAGAGGACAGCCCCTCAGGGACTGGGTTTCACCCGCAGTCCTCGGCTTCGGCACGTTTTCTAGGACACCATCCTGGCCGTATGTTGCCCAAGCTACGTGGGAAGCCTGGTTTGGAGGTCGCCTGGCTCTGTGCTTCTCTGTAGCATCTTTCAGAGCATTGCAGGCTTGGTGACGGGCCACTGAGCCCAGTGCACGGGTCAGGGGAGAATGTCCCTCTGAGTCTCTAGGAACACTCAGGCTGAGTGGGGAGAAAACTACCCGAACCTGCCCGTGAGGCTGGGGAGCAGAGGTCTCCCGGCTGTCCGTGATCCTCAGCCTTCCCCTGCAGGCTGGGCTGCTGCAGAGCTTTAATGCGCACTCCACAACTCAGCTCTGCGTCTGCCCTGCCCTCCCTACCCCTCCCCACCTCATGCCCAGCTCTGCCATCTCTGTCCCCCTGTCTCTTCAGCGTCTTCTCCCCCATCTCAGTCTCCGGCAGGCCTTCACCCTCCTCTATGAACAAGGGCAGGTGGGGCGCACCTGCCCACTGCCCTGTCATGAGAGGCTGCCGTCTTCCCACTGCCTCCACCAGCTTTTCCCAAATAAAAACAGGTCGCAGAAAGCTAGCTACTCAGATTTGAGAAGGCAAAGGGAGGGAGTGGAGAAATCGTATTTTACCGTCGGCTTAGAGAAAAATAAAGGGCTATGAGCTGAAATACACACTGGTCTTGGGGCCGTTTCTTTCCGTTAGGAAGCAGCAGACTGAGCCGCGGGAAGGGAACCCGCAGAGCCGGCCCTCTGGGCCCGGGAAGGAGTTCCCCTGGACTGACCAGACCAAACCACGTGGGTGTGGGCGGGGCTGGCCCCTGGCCACCCACGGGTGCTCACTGCGTGGCCCTGTCTCATCCTCTCCCCTTCCACGCTGCTCCCTTCACCAGCTATGGTGAATTTTTTTCTTTCTTTTAAAAAAATTTTTTTAAGGTTTTTGTCACAGGGTGCAGGCACTTGTCAGAG
>NW_006199647.1:769448-844670 GCF_000334495.1 Tupaia belangeri chinensis
AAAGAGAGGGAAAGTGAGAAATCACCCTCTGGGGGGATGGCCATGCCACAATCCCTCATTCTCCATTCTCCTCTTCTGATTTGGGGCACACACAAACACACCTGTTTCAAGCCTCCAGATCTGGGACTCGAACTGTGGTGGGGCCACGTGGGAGTCCAGTGCCTTAACTATCGTGCCACCTGCTAGTCCCTAAAAATTTATTTTAAAAGAATTTGCAGTTTCCTAAAAAGTACAGTATTAATTTCTACCTACCATGGAGGATGAACAGATCTAGAGATTTAATGTACACGAGATCTATGTTTAATAAAATTGTTCTGTATAAGGGATTCTTCTGAACGGGGAGATTTTAGGTGTACTTGCAACAGAAACAAAGAGTGGGTAACGATGGTAGGTGCCCGACATGCTGATTAGCCTCACCACAGCCACGTTGTTCCTATCCGTGTGTACACCGTGACGCCATGTCCTACAGCTTACGAAGACAGGGCGGGAGTTATTTGAAAAGGCACGGTCCCCGGTCAGTGTTCCTCCCCTCCCTCTCCGTCCTCCTCCTCATGTGTGTGGGCCCGCGCCTCTCACGTGGGCAACGTCCACACACACCCCAGCCGGCTGCCAGTAGCAGGGCCCGTGTGCCCTTGGCCTCCCCAGCGGCTGTGAGGACCCGGTGCTGCCAAGGGGCCTGCAGCACCCCCTGTGTGCATGGCATTATTCAGGGGAGCTGAGGCTGACAATCCACACCCACATGCCTTCGCGGTCTCCTGGAGAGATGGACTCTGTCTGATGAGAGGTTTGCTTTCTCCCTCTCAGCCACGGGCAGGTGTCTTTGGCACCTGTCTTCCCCCTTGGGGACTTGGAAGCTTTAGGAAGAGGAGCACGTTCTCAGGCTCCCCACAGTTTCAGCACTATTTGCTCCCAAAGCCCAGCTATGGCTGGCTGCCACCAGCGTGCCGGAGCTGCTACCTGAGCTGCCTGCAAGCCCAGGGACAGCGGGTGGCACCGCTGACCACCCCTCCCTCAGCCCTGCGGGTCTTCTCCACTCCGCCAGTGCATTCCGGGCCTCCTCCTCCCCTGCCCTTTTCCTCTCCCGCTCTTGGTAACTAAGCCTCCCTCTCCCGACCTCCACCTCTGTCCCTCTACACCCTCCCTCGGGGGTGCGCTCCCTTCCGGGTCCAGCTGCTCCTCCCTCCAAGCCCAGCTGTGGCTCCCAGCACCCGCCTACTGTCCCCACCGCGTCCTTTCCTGAATAGTGAGGTCCACCTGAGATGACCAGAGCCAGCGCTGAGACTGGCTGGTCCTCGGAGGACAGTGCCGGACTTAATTCAGGGATGTGCTGGCCCAGAGGAACCTTAGTCTTAGCTAAGGAGGCCTCCCAGGGCGAGGGCGGAGACCCAGGGCGGAGGCGGCAGCCTGGCCAGGGCGCCACCTGGACGGCAGCTCGCACCAGCAGGGCCCGGCCCGAGCGAAGGACGGTGCCGAGGGTATGGCAGGGCAACCTTTCCTTCAGAAACGTCTGTGCTTATCTGTTTAATCCGCATTTATCTGTTTCCAAAGAACTCCATAGCTCGGGTTGCCAGGTCCGAGTTTTCAGGGGAGGTGTGAACTCTTCCTAAGCACAGTGTGACCGACGTGGTGTGGGTCTCCTCAGGACGCCCCACCTGCGCTTCAGTCCGCTCCCGTGAATTTCTTGTAAGAAGAACATTTCTTGAACAAACTACTTTGAGAGATTCTGCCTGGTCTGAGACCTTCAATAATTAGCACTGAGTATATTTCTCACTTGGGGGGGACAAAACTCTGGTATGTAAGGGCGAACTTCGGCTTGGGAGGCGCAGAATGCCCCGGGGCCGTGGTGCCCGCTCGGCCAGCATGTGCTGCGTGGCCACGGAAGGAAGCTGGGGCGGTCTTTCTAGCTGCTGTCTCACAACACTGCCCATTTAAAACCACTACTGTTTTAAGGATTACTTATTTATTCAATCCTGTTATTATTATTATGTTACTGTGACCAGAGAGACAGAAAGAGATGAAGGGAAAGCAGGGGAGCAAGCCACCACGTCTGGGACTCGAACCGCGGTTGGCCATGTGGGGAATCCAGCGCCTTTAACCACCATGCTGCCTGCTGACCCTAACACTGCCCATTTTTTAAAAAGGTTTATTCATTTATTTTTTCCATGAGAGAGAAGGGCAGATAGAGAGGAGGTCACATCGGGGTCCTCAGGCCATGGCCACCCAGCCACACCCAGGACCATGGGCACATGTCACTGCCCAGTGCACAGGGAGGGCCCGGACACACAGGCCTCTCCTGGGGGTGCGCTGTGCTATCAGCTGCTGCAGCCTGGCTGCTAGTATTCCTGTTTTAATTTCTACACTGTCTCATAAATGTTGTCTATGCTAAACATGGTATCAGCTGATGTGACTGCAGATCCATAGCCTATAAGGAATTTTGGTTAGGATATAAAAATGATCAAATAAAAGAATCCATAACAAGAACCAACAGTTGGCGCAATGGCTATGATGCTGGACTCCGTGTAGTTGACCACGGTTTCAGTCCCAGGCCCGGTGGCTTAAACTCACGCCAGGCGTGTGTGCTTGCATGCCCAGGATTCCAAGAGGAGAATGGAGGAGAAGGGACTGTGGCATGGCCATCCTCCCTGGGGGGTGATTTCTCGCTTTCTGTCTCTCTGTCTCTCTCTTTCTGGTGAGCGCACATACCCTATAGCAAAAAGTAAAAGGAGAAAAGAAAAGAATACATACATTTATTGTACAAAAATTCATTGTGCACTTTCTACTGCCAGATTTTTAAGCTTATTCATTTTATTCATGGTAGAGAGCTCACGTACGTGCATTAGAGAGAGAAACAGCACCCCTGACATGGCCTCGTCGCACTTCAGCCCCCCCCCAATCTGGTTGTGAGCACTCCACACATCCTGTGTGTTTTCAGGCCAATTCAGGGATCCGAACCAACGTTCAGCCATGTGGCGTCCACCACCATTGGCCGGTTGGCTCTGACCACCACCAGGCTGGGCCGGAGTCTGCACTTTCTATGTATCAAGTGGCGTAAAGAAATTGCGATCTAAAAATGAGCAAGCTCAGGGAGTGGTAGCAGCTTCCACGGTGCACAGTAAAGCAGCATTAGCCCAGTTATTCACGGACCGGTATGCGCTACGCACCTGTACTCAGGCAGAATTGAGAGGCACGTATCTGAGAGAAAACCCAGCATCGGGCGGATAGTTCCCCTTTGGAAGAACTCTAAGCTAAAAGTAACCCTTGAGATGACCCTATACGTGTAATAGAAAGGACCATGGAGCAATAAGGAGCTAGAAATGACAGGAAAATGAACACACTGTCTACTATGGACAGTCTGAAAGTTCTAAGCCATTTAGAGTATATCATGGAATCTTTCATATCGTATTAACCATTTACTTAATAAAATACCAAAAAAGTCTAAGACATGAAAACTCCCATCCTTCTCTTTATCATAAAACCACCCATAAAATACCGGTAATGGGGAGAACAGAATCAGGCCATCGGCGAAGTCATGATGCTTTTTTGCATAGAAAAACAGAAAATCATAACTTTTCTCACTACCTAATACTTTGCAAGTCTAGCAACAGTTATTCACAACAGGATTTATTTCTGATGTAATATGACAGTTTCATTGTGTAGCGAGCAAAATATAGACTCTCATCCTACACACACGTGTGTACATGCGTGCACAGACACATGCTCTTCACGTTTGCTGGGGGGAGTCCAGCTATGTCCTTCCCCTGCCCTGAGTCAGCTCTGAGGGTCTGGAACAGGCTGGCTTAGAACACAAACGTGAAATATGGGAATCGCCAAAGTGTTAGGTTAGAAGGAACTAAACACGTAATTAAAAACACATGGGTAGAAAGTTACGTCCTGCCCCTCAGTCACAGGATTTTATTTAGGAGCAATTCCTCAAAAGGCACACACAGCTCGAGTTGTGCAATTTTAGTAAGCCATTGTGCAATGGCGGTGCGACACCAGAACAACACAGGGGAAGGCAGGGACACCCCCCTTCCTCTCAAGTGTATCTGAAAACAGTACCAGTAGGAGCTGCACGACCCCGGGGCTGGGCCGTGGTCTGCGGGGACTCTCTGGTGGTCTCCTCTCGCATGTCTGCCTCACTGAGCGATCCCGAAGGCAGCGTGCAGGCCACGTGAGTCCTCCAAGTTCCGGAGGGGACCATGTGTCTTCATGCTCACACGTAACTACAAAGGGAAGCGACAGGACGGCTCGGGAGCTACACGTGTCTGTGCTACAGAAATGGCCGTGGCATGGAAGGGGCTGTCCCCAGCACCATGGCCCCACAGTTCACCGTCTGCCAGTGAAGACACCGCTGGCTACCTGGGCTAAAGAGAAGGCTGAGCTTCTTTGTAAAGACTATGGGACAGAAGCCTGAGAAGGTTCACAGAAACCACTAGTTTCCACAATTCGTATTCAGTTATTCATCGGCGGGAGCTAGCAACGTTTGAGAAATATGATATTAAACACAACCGCCATGACCTGCTTTCTAGAACAGTCTTGATTGTTAACAATTCAAGCCAAGTTTTGAACCCTACAAATAAACTGATACAAAAGAAGACAATATATGGTAAGTATGGCCCTGGGTTAATAATAGTCCGTGTATTTCATCAAAGCTAATATAGCAATGTAAATAAACTACTGTCATGAAGGAAACGGAAGTATCCAAACTTCCCATCACGTGGAAACAAAATCTCAGCGCTTAGAGAACTGAGACCTGACTGAAAGGGCATTCTTCCCGGTACCTGGGATGACTGACCAGGGCATTTTGGGTTTGAAAGGGCTCGTCTCGCTCCTTCGGCTTCCTTCTCCCCTGGAGGACCTGCCTCTCACAGCTCAGCATCGTAGAAACGCTGTTCTGTCCAAGGAGCTGGGCTTCCTGCTGTTGGGAAGACGAGCTGGACAGGAGCCCCGGCCCACGAAGCTTGTCCGACTGTGGGCAACAGCCGCAGTGTGCTGCGAGAGGGGGCCAAGGGAAGCGCGTCCTCCGAGCTCTGCCGCTGGACCCACGCCCACATCCCGTTAGTCCCAGGCCTGTGGCAGTCGCAGAGGGCGCTATGATCCCTGCTGCACCGACGGGAACCCAGGCTCGGAGCCTGACTCACTTGCCCCGTCTGCAGTCCGAGCCGGGACTAGGCAGGATGTGACTTGGAAGTCTGCGGCCCTGTACTTCAAGTGTAAAGCCACGTGAAACCGGACGATAAGGGTCTGGGGGTCAGACCAGGGCAGAGACTGCATTCAGGTAGTTAGGGCGACGAGGCATGGCGGCGAGATACACAGTTACGATGGGCGATCATTTCTGGAGGGGGGGAAACTGGGTGTGCCCGAAAGCTAGGAGGAAAGACTATTCTAAGAAAAGGCAAAATGAAGGAAAAAATGAGAAGACTCCGAGCTCTGAGTTGGTTTGGGTGATGCACAGAGCCCGGCAGGAACAGTGATGGGAACCGAGGGGGAGCTGTACCCGCAGGGCGAAGCCAGAGAGGCGAGTGGCCCGGAGGACCAGACTCAGCACGCTCTGGCGGCAAACGCCGAGACTCAAAGGGCTGGGGTCCGAAGAGTGACAAAATCAGAAGCGTGACAAAAAGGTTCGTCTGGGACGTAAACCAGCGCAGTCATTATGGAAAAGAACATGGAGGTTCCTCGAACAAGTGGACTACCCGAGGAAGGAGCACCCCACCGCGGGGACATGCCCTCGGGAAATGAAACCGTATACTGAAGAGGTGCCCGCACTCCCGAGTCCGCAGCGCGAGACACGCCCATCACGGCGTGGACTCAACGTGCGTGTCCACGGACGGGTGGACGGTACCGAGACCATGCCACCTACACATCACGCAACGGAACGCGGTCCAGCATGAACAAGGAGGCAGCGGCCACATTTGGGCATGGCTGAACTTGCAAGTGAGTGCAGTAGAACAGACCAGGGCGGGAAGACAAGCAGCGAGCGGTCTCGTCTACACCCGGCCTCTGAGAGTCGGTCAGGTGCACAGACTTGAGCAGGAGACGGCACGTGGTAAGATGTTGGTAAGGAGCCGGCTGCCGGCGGTCAGATGGTGTTCTGCGGGTCTGGGCAGCACGTGCGCTCAGGGCTGTCTGAACTGAATGGATCGTGGGCATGGCTATAGCCTGTATGTGTATAAAATCACACTGTGCACCTTCAGCATAGTCGACCTTTGTCAATTAAATATGGAAAGTATACATAATTCAGGGACCAGCAGTTGGCATAATGGCTATGTCACTGGACTCCCATGTAGACGACTGAGGTTTGAGTCCCGGACCCGGTGACTTAAACTCCTGCTGGGCACGTGTGCATATGTGCGTGCCCAAGATCCCGAGATGAGAATGGAGGAGAAGGGATTGTGGCATGGCCATCCCCCAGGGGGGTGATTTCTCACTTTCTGTCTCTGTCTCTCTCTGTCTTTCTGGTGAGCGCATGCAACCTTATAGCAAAAACCTCTCCAAAAAAAGAAAAAAATAGTACATATAATTTATACATCTTCAATACACTTATATATTAAAAGCACATACATGGGTCACTGGAAAAGTCATGATGAGTTTTTCTCTGCAAAGATGAGTGATGACTTTCCAATGACAATAATGCTAAAAATAAAAAAGAACTATCAGAAGGAGAGAGAGTGAGCTTGTCTCGTTCACAGCAACTTGCCAGCCCCATCGTGCCTTGTCTGTAGTAGGGCTACATACACACAGTGGAGTGACCGAATCAAATTGCGTTCATGTGAACCAATGAGCAAATCAGCATTACCTTCAACAGGTCGACGTAACCGCTCCTTCCTAGAACGTTTCACTCCTTCAGTGTGACAGGTGCCCGTCTCCCTTGTTCTCATCTCCTCCTTTCTGCCTTACAATCGTCTGTTGTCACTTGCTATTTTTCCTTTTTTCGCCCCTTTTTCTCAGGTCACTCTGACATTTTTTACGCGATCTCACCTCTTCCTCTCCGAGAATGTTATTTCCCGTGATTTGGTAAATTTGCAGTGACATGCTCTTGGTTCATTTCCCTACTTTTAGTTTTTCAGGCATAGCCACAGCTGCTAGAGCTGCCTTCTCTTACTTCCTAACACCCTTTCACCATCTCATTCCCTTGTCAAGAACCATTTTGTCACCCATTCAGGCAAATGCAAAGGCTCCGCTCTCCTCCCTACGGTCGCCTCTCCCGTTCAGTCTCAGGCCGATTACGGCAGGGGCAGGGGCACGGCCTTCAGCTTTCCAGGCTCTGTCATCACCTTCTAACGGTCTAAGCAGAACCCACCCACGCCGAGTTCAGCTCTGGGAAGATGACCAGGAGAACCCCCTGAATGAGATGCATCCCCCTTCGCCGTCCACCTGCAGAAGAGAACTTAGTCTGGAAGCTCCTTATGAGAGAACACGCAGCACAGCAGCAGGCTAGCCGGCCGCCGCCATGGCGAGTTGCACACAGCGCGACGCCGTGAGGAACACGACGATGCAGCAGGCCCGGCCTGCACAGCATTTGCACGTAAGCAACAAGCTGCTACTCACGGAATTCTGTCCACATCTTTCAATCAACGTTAAAGGATGTGCAAGTCCCCAGCTCGGACGTTTATGACTTTCGGGCAGTTAGTTGTTTGGAAACTTGATCACATCTCACCGTAGGAATGATCATTTAAATACAGCTCGTTTTCTCAGTCCGATTCACAAAAGCTTATTCCTAATATCCCCCAAACAAAAATGTATGTACAACAGAAACAAATCACTGTTGGTAGTAGTATCTTAATAAAAAAAGACATTGAAAATTGAAGCCTGGGGTCTGGGAACGCAAACCTCACAATACCCTCCGTTCAGGGAAGCACAGAGACGCTCTGAGGTGGGCAGTGGGTGAAGGAAGGGGTGGGAAACTGGGGGACTGGTTAAAGGGGAGCTGGAGCAGAGGAGGGTAGATGCTCCCAAACGTCTTCTTTTCCCTCCCTGAGCTAGCTGCGGAGGGCATGAGGAGAGAGGCAGAGAGGAAGGCCAGGATGTTCATGTGCTCACCGCCCTTGCCCTGGCTAACACGAGCTACACTCCCTCTCACGGAGAAAACAAGAATGAGGCATGGAGGCCAGCTCAGAATCTCCAACCAGAGAAATATAAAAAGCCAGTGTTTTAAGGAAAAAGTGGATCCACGAAGTCCCAGTAAGAAGGAAAAAAGAAGGAAAAAGAGGAGGAGTAAGAAATGAAACGCCGACCTCAGAAGCCAAGCCCCCAGCACCGTGGAGACATCCTAGGCGAGTAAGACCGTTTTCAGCGAGAGGTAACAGAGCAGAACTGCTCAAGAGGAGACTTTCCACCAGTTAAAACCCTGTAAGGAGTCCCTAATTTGGGTTTTAAGTGTATATTGATGTTGTTTTTCTTATTATTAGGTAAATTTGCTATAGGGCACATTCATTGGCCAGACAGAGGTGGGGAGGGAGAGAGAGGGAAAGTGAGAAAGTGAGAGAGACCCAGAGGGGGTGGCCACTCTGCGACCCCTTCTCCAGCCTCCAGTTGGGACTTTGGGCTTACACACGTATGCACCTGGTGTGTTTCTGCAGCTGCTGGGTCTGAAACTCAAACCACAGAGTCAGCCATGTGGGATCCCGCCACCTTAACCACCAGGCCATGGGTTGGCCCTTCATTGCTTTCTTATGCCCTGGAGTTTGTAGAGCTGCGTTAATAGATTTAACGTGTGCGTATGGATTTGCTCAGGGAACCACAGACTCGCAGACGGGCGTCAGTGTAAGAATCGCTGATAGGCCCAGAGGCTCTGCTCTGCACACCAGCACCCACGTCCCCTGCGTGAGATATTTCTCAGCTCCTGTATCTTTAAGTGTATTAATTTACTTCTTTCATATGAGAGCGAGACAGAGATTCTGACAGGGTCTCACCACTCCGTGACACCCCCCTCCCCCGGCTTCTAGCCACCAGAACCCTGGGCATGTCCGACGTGCTCAGGTGGGCCTGAGACCCAGACTTGGGGCCTCCCACAGGACTCCAGTTTAGCACGAGGGGGCGCCACCTCCTACCCACGGCACCTGGGTCAGTGTCAGATTTTAGAGAGATGAACTTTTTCCTTCTTCTTATTGTGACTTAATGGATCCACTTTTTTCTTAAAATATTAGCTTTTTCTATTTCTCTGAGGTAAAAGCCAATAAGGTACACTTTTCTTGGGAAAGGAACCACTCAAGAGCAGAGCAGGGGTGGACAGGGGGTGGGACAACAGAAAACAGGGGTGAGGAGTCTAGAACTCGGCTGTCCGGTGTGAGTGCCCCAGTGGAAGCTAACCGTCATCAAGTGCCCCCGAAACCCACACCGAGAACCGCTGGACTTAAACCTCAAAAGGTCAATTCCTTTGGAAAGGAACGAAGTGGGCCGAGCGAGTCAGGGAAGGCAGGGCAGAAGCTCTGTGCTCACCGTCCGTCCTACGGAAGACACACCAACCTGTCCTTCCCGAAAACACCCCTCTTCCTCAGCCGCGATCCCGGGGAGACTCCTGCGCTGCTGGTCACCTGTGCTGTCCGTACACGCACGGCCGCCAAAACGGACAGCGGCAGACAGAGGGGAGGGAAAGTGAGAAAGTGAGAGAGACCCAGAGGGGGTGGCCACTCTGCGACCCCTTCTCCAGCCTCCAGTTGGGACTTTGGGCTTACACACGTATGCACCTGGTGTGTTTCTGCAGCTGCTGGGTCTGAAACTCAAACCACAGAGTCAGCCATGTGGGATCCCGCCACCTTAACCACCAGGCCATGGGTTGGCCCTTCATTGCTTTCTTATGCCCTGGAGTTTGTAGAGCTGCGTTAATAGATTTAACGTGTGCGTATGGATTTGCTCAGGGAACCACAGACTCGCAGACGGGCGTCAGTGTAAGAATCGCTGATAGGCCCAGAGGCTCTGCTCTGCACACCAGCACCCACGTCCCCTGCGTGAGATATTTCTCAGCTCCTGTATCTTTAAGTGTATTAATTTACTTCTTTCATATGAGAGCGAGACAGAGATTCTGACAGGGTCTCACCACTCCGTGACACCCCCCTCCCCCGGCTTCTAGCCACCAGAACCCTGGGCATGTCCGACGTGCTCAGGTGGGCCTGAGACCCAGACTTGGGGCCTCCCACAGGACTCCAGTTTAGCACGAGGGGGCGCCACCTCCTACCCACGGCACCTGGGTCAGTGTCAGATTTTAGAGAGATGAACTTTTTCCTTCTTCTTATTGTGACTTAATGGATCCACTTTTTTCTTAAAATATTAGCTTTTTCTATTTCTCTGAGGTAAAAGCCAATAAGGTACACTTTTCTTGGGAAAGGAACCACTCAAGAGCAGAGCAGGGGTGGACAGGGGGTGGGACAACAGAAAACAGGGGTGAGGAGTCTAGAACTCGGCTGTCCGGTGTGAGTGCCCCAGTGGAAGCTAACCGTCATCAAGTGCCCCCGAAACCCACACCGAGAACCGCTGGACTTAAACCTCAAAAGGTCAATTCCTTTGGAAAGGAACGAAGTGGGCCGAGCGAGTCAGGGAAGGCAGGGCAGAAGCTCTGTGCTCACCGTCCGTCCTACGGAAGACACACCAACCTGTCCTTCCCGAAAACACCCCTCTTCCTCAGCCGCGATCCCGGGGAGACTCCTGCGCTGCTGGTCACCTGTGCTGTCCGTACACGCACGGCCGCCAAAACGGACAGCGGCAGACAGATGGCCACTTTGGAATCCCAGGCCACCTCCCGGGGCTGCGCACTGTCGAGCGCAGTGGGGAGGCAGACCCCGAGGACTCACACGACGGTGCCCGAGTGCACACGCGGCCCCGTGGTGGGCCGCTCCCTGCTGCCTGTGCAGGGTCCTCCCTCTGTTCCCTGACCCCGGCAGCCTCCCCGGATTTATTAGGCCGCGCGTTGGTCAGCCGCCTTATGGAATGTGCACTCTGAGCTGTCTCTGCCTGCTTCCCAACTCCCCGAACTCGTGCCTGGGCCTGGGTTTCCCGCTCTCGGCTTTACCTGCAGGACTCCTGCACTGCCGTTGGTGCAGGGCCCGAGGCCCCCACGTGGCCTCCAAGACGGGCCAGGTCATCTGTCCCGGGACTACCTTGAGCCATTTGGGGTAGGAAAGTCATGAATAATGAGGTCTTCTCAGATAGCAAGACCAGTTAATTCAAGGTCGAGCTGCTCAGAGCTTAGCATGGTCTTAAAACTGCAAGTGCCAAGCCTGCGGGCGAGCGTGGGGATCCGCACACGAGCTCGCCCCCGCCCGGACCGACTGCGGGGGCCTCAGGACAACGGCTGGTTTATGAGAGTCCAGGGCGGAAATGGCAGCGGTCATGGGGGATGGGGGGTCGGTCAGGGTCTCCCAGTCCTGAAGGTGGAGCGGGGGCATCTCCTTCTGCCCGTCCCCCACGGACTGTCACTGGACCCGGTGCGGAGCGGAGCTGTCGTGTGGCCCTTGGCTTCCGAAAACAGTTTCTTTCTTTCTCTCTCTCTCTCTCTCTCTCTCTCTCTTTCTTTCTTTCTTTCTTTCTTTCTTTCTCTCTCTTTCTCTCTCTTTCTTTCCTTTCCTTTCCTTTCCTTTTCTAAAGAATTATTCATTTTACTTATTTATTCATTTGTTTTATTTTAACAGTGAGAGACTGAGGGAACCAAGTTGCCAGGTACAGGACTCCACGCTTGGCCGTGCGGGAGCCCAGCGCCTCCGCCACCCGCCGCCCGCCGCCCGCCAGCCTCGGCCGTGCACGTCCCCACGAAGATCTGGCTAAAAGGTTGTCTGTGCCTGCACTCGTGCTTGGCTGAAATCTGTCTCAGCACTTGGTTATGCGGAGACCGTCCAGCAAACTCGCTGTCTCTAACGAGGCAAAAGCAGCCGAGAGCTCACCGGGAAGGCAGAGCCACGTGCATTTCACATAGCACCTCGGGCACGTGGTTGGGCACCTCGCGCAGACCCGGCGTCCCCACGGACCCTGCCTCACACTGAGCCCTGCGGCCTGGTTCGCACCTGTGAGGAGTCCCGCATCCTGTGACAGGGCACGTTACACGGCCCCCGCCCGGCAACCCACAGCTTGCACCCTGCAAGCCCGAGGCTTCACTCCCGTGTTCACAGGAGTACCGGCTCAGAGCATTGGGACTGCTTTGAAAAAGTTGCAGAAAAACATCTCTACACTGGGAAAATCTTACATCGGAATTAACTTGTTAGAAAAGACTTCACTTACCTGAGGACCAGGCTGACCCTGAAATTGAAAAGAAGAAAAAGAATTACAGAATTGTCATCTTAAGTGAGCATTTCCATTACCAATACTTAAACCCAATTCTGAAGGTAATACCTAACTACTGACGAATTCATTCTGTGCTTCAAAAATCTTACCGCACCTTAAGATATCTATTCTATGCAATTTATCTGAAATCCTGCTATTCTGGTCTACCCCGTGGAACTCCAAAATGACTCAAGGACTTCAGCACGCTCCAGAATCCACCTGGGGAACGAGAGGGTGAAGAGGGCCCTCCATCTCACATGACGCAGGTGAGTGGACCAGGTGAAGGGAGAAGGTTCTAGCAAGGCTATTACTGAGCTACATATTCAAAGGCGACACAGAACTGCAAGACAGGCAGGTGCTGTGAGGAGTTCGAAGTCCCGAGTCTGCATTTGTTGCTGTCTTAAGGACATTTCAGGTCAGCTGTCGCGACCTACCCCACTCTGCCAATCAAAACTAAGGGCTTTTTCGAAAGGGAGGGAGGGGTCCTGGGCCATCAAGTGCACTGTCACCCCTCGTGCTGTCATAGGCCATGTGGCCTCTGCCCAGCCTGATTCATTTCACATGTCACGCTTTTGACACTTGAAAGACAATAAAAATTTCAAAGCAGCATAACTAAGTGCTTCTACCAAAATACAGAAAAGTCACCTATAAATAAGCATATTGATTACACATCACCTTCTCTGAATCTCCAACTGGGCTTTATGTCAGGCAAAATGAAAGAAAACGTTCCCACCGGGTCAGAGAATCGTAAGAGACGAAGAAATAGGCCGGCAGGGGTCAGGACGAGCATAGAGCCCCATGGGAAGGTCCCAGGTTTGCCCCGAGGCCTCCCTGTACAGGCCGGGCCTGTGATCGGGCGCAGGGGAGGTGGGGTGCGGGGGCTCGGCAGGGGGTCCCTGTGGGGTGGGCTCTCTCCAATGGAACGAGCGAGTGAGTGAAGGGCAATCGGGTCCGTTTCTGCTCTGTACCAGTGTCATTCTGGAAAGGGCGAGCTGAAGCAACCCCCAGAGAAGACGGAGATCTCTCACTGGCCCCTCTGCAGGCATGGCATTTCCTCCCAGCTCATGGGGACAGAGCAGGTGGCGTTCCAGAGCTCTGCCTATGATTGTGGTTGGCAAGGGTTTATCTGGTCAAGCCAAGAAGAGGCCACACCAAGACTGCAGATGCAGGTGCCCCCTCCTGCCCTCTCTGCCGGCAGGGAGAGTGAAAGAGAGTGGCATCCCCAATGCCTCGCTCCGCACCAGGCCCTCTGGGGTACCTGCTATTCCACCCGTAATGGCCCTGCGTTTTTCAAACGGAGAAGCCAAGGCTCAGAGGAGTATATTAAAGCTAACACAGTCTGTAGTTAGAAAAGCCAGGATTGGGACAAGCAGTTGGCATAATGGCTATGTCGCTGGACTCCGATGTAGTCGACCATGGTTCGAGTCCCAGACCCCATGGATTAAACTCACACCAGGCGCGTGTGCGTGCATGCCCAAGATCCCTAGAGGAGAATGGAGGAGAAGGAACTGCAGCGTGGCCATCCCCACTGGGGGTGATTTCTCGCTTTCTACACTCTGTCTCTCTAGCAAGCACATGCCCCTATAGCAAAAATATCTCTAAAAAAAATAAAGTGAAAAGATAGAAATGTTGGCAAAGATGCAGAGGACAGGGAACCCTATACACTGCTGGTGAGGACAGACTGGCACAGCCATTGTGGAAAAGAGCCAGGAGGTTTCTAAAGAAATGTAAGCAGGATGCAGTATCACTCAGCAGACCCTCTTCTGAGCATGGAACCAAAGGAGACAGGCACCTCCGCATACAGACACCTGAATCCCCACGTTCACTGCACAGGCAGGGTATGGAAGCAACCCAAGTGCCCACCAACGAACAAATGGATCAATAACACACAGGTTACATATAAATACATACACAAACACATGTACATTGTACACACACGTACACACACAACAGAACACCATCTGGCCTTTCAAAGGTGATACTGCCATTTGCACAGCATAAATGATCCTGGTTAAATGAAGTAGCCAGATATGGAAAGAAAAGCATTGCATGTTCTCACTTACGTGTGCAATCTAAAAAGGTCACATATAGTGACACAGACAATAGAACAGTGGTCACCAGGGGCAAGGGTGGGCAGAAATGTGCGGTCAGAGGATACAAAGTTTCAGACTCGCGGGATGGACGGGCCTAGACCTATGTGCACCAGAGGACCCCAGACAACACAACTGCAACACATCTGAGATTCCTGCTAAGTGAGTGGGTTTTAGCTGCTTGTCACACACACAGGAGGAGGAGGCAAACGACGGAAGGTGATGGATGTGCTAATGTTCCTCACTATCGTGTTTTATTCTGTTATATTCCATAACATCGAGCTCCATGCACTGAACATACAAGACAATGCATAAAAACGAAGCCAGAAGGTAGGAGTGTACCCAATGCACTATCCCAGATGGCTTTCCTTGGTCTCTGTCTCCTGTGGAGTAAGCCACTATGTGCAGAGAGGAAGCCCCTGCTCAGTGGATCCTGCTGACATAACAGAGACGGGACGAAGGTAGCCGAACCTGTGGAGGTTCCAGAAAGGATGCAGGGATCCCCCCAACACACAGGTGCCCCAAACAGGAGCCTCAGAGTTCTGTCCTGGGGAAAAAATCACTCTCCAGTTTGATGAAGCCTCTATTTCTGATTAACGTGAAAGCATTATGTCAAATTATCCTGTAAGTGATGGCCTATAAACACAGCCCGGCCATTTAAAGTAGGCTATCTATGCAACACCTACAACTGACTCAGCTCCTCCGAACTTAGATAAAAAGTGTCTGCTAATTTACAGAAACTAATGCGTGTGCAGATGATTTACTGGAGAGAAAAGCAGTGGAAGAAATAAAGCTTTTAGATTACGCGTATTCATTAAACACAGCTTTGCAAAGACTGCAAAATCTCCCAGTGTCTGTGAACTGCTTTGCTTCCAAGGACCCCTTCACATCTGACCGAAATAAGCATCATTCATAATTTATACTCCCTGCTGTGTTCCCCTGCAGGAGAGAGATGAATAATGCTTACCTCTGCTGCAGTCACATATTACTTAGATAAGAGACTTCCAATTTGTCTTTTTTTTAAGTTAATCCTTGGTGATTTTAATGGAGGGAAGGAACAACCATATTCTACTCTAGAGGAAAATAAACGCTTAGTCTCAAACCTGGTAGATATATCTTTTTTGAAATTTAAGAAAGAAAGAGAGAGAATAAGCACGGGAATGGTTTTGCAGAGTTTAATGTAATGATGGATCCCAAATCCAGGGCCCAGCTACAGCAGGGCAGGCAGGAGGGTACCCCGGTGACCCTGGGGCCATGTGGGTTGGCCCAGGGTGCCGGCCCAGGTCACCCGAACAAGCGTGCTGGCCCGCAGGGGCTCCAGTGACCCCGGCTGGCTGGACGGCTGGGGAAAGACTTGGGGAGGCACTACTCTACCACAGGCCTCTCTCAATCTCTTTCTCTTGAAATAAATAAATACACTTAAAAAAAATAACTGATACATGGGCCAGTCACATAGCTAGTGGTTACGGAGGCTGGATCCCACAAGCCTGACAGCACGGTTTGAACCCCAGCCCCATAATTTGAAAATAAGCCCGGTGTATGCACGTGTGTGCCCCAAATCCGACAGTTCAGAGAAACGGAGACGCGATTGTGGCATGACCACAACTCATTACGGGGTGCTTTCTCCTTTCCCTCCCTCCCTCCCTCTGTCTGGAAAAAAATATACATTCTCAGGCAATTAAAAAAAGAAACTAACATGTAACTTAAAATAATTTTTTTGAAGATTTGTTACAATTTTTTTCATAAATTTACTTTCATAAATAACTATAAAAATGTACTCATATTAAAATAGCTTAACAGGTTCTTCCCACATTAATTTTTTAAAATTATATTTTCTTTCCTTTTTTTTTTTTTTTTTTTTTTCGGTGTTTTTGTTTTTGCGTCACGTTTTAACAGGTTCTTCCCACATTAATTTTTTAAAATTATATTTTCTTTCCTTTTTTTTTTTTTTTTTTTTGAGAGGTTTTTGCTATAGGGCGCCTGTAGTTGCTAGAGAGACAGAGAGACAGAAAGCAAGAAATCATCCCCAGGGGGGATGGCCACGCCACAATCCCTTCTCCATTCTCCTCTCAGGATCTTGGGTACGCACGTACAAGCACCCGGCATGAGTTTAAGCTACTGGGTCCAGGACTCAAACCACGGTCGACTACGTGGGAGTCCAGTGACATAGCCATTACAGCAACTGCTGGTCCCAAAATTATATTTTCTAACACAATAACATTTTTATTTTTTTCTTTCATGATGAAATGTTCATATATAGAACATAAGAAAAATGTTATACGTAATTTTTTTCATTAAAATTTTCATACATGGAACACTAGAAAAATAAAAATTCATTTGTGCATGATGTACATTGTTAAAGTTTATTGGATACCAAATATTCCATTGGGGTCAATTCTGACTTTTACTATTATAAATAATGTTTACACCTTCTATTACACATTTGACTGTATTCCTAATTATTTCCTTATGATAGAAACTAAAAATGCAGTGTTATTCTAATTATGAACTTTTTCTAGATTTATATAGTATATTTACTTATATTGTAGTATATAAGATACAGGTTATACATTCTCTGGGATATAATTTTATGTGTATATTCACATGCATTTATTCAGATTTATAGTTGTAAGTCTATCTAGAAAGAGAAAAAAGGAAGAAAGAAAAGGGAGAAGAAAGGGGAAGAAAAAGTACACAAAAATAGCAGTTATCTCTGGGTGGTGGGATTATAGGCAATTATTTCTATCTTTATAATTTTCTATAATTTTATCTTTATAGTTTTCTCAAAATTTTACTAAGCCTATTTCTTGATTACAAAAATATATTACCAGGTGCTGGTCTAAATCACTGCAGAAAACTTTTATGCAGAACTTTAAGTTATTAAACCTTTTCCATATTATCGTTGTTCACCCAAGATTTCGGTCAGAGATTTTGAATTCTAGTTTTAAATTTTCTCAGTTCAGTGTTTTTAATTTTTGGGAAGAATATTACAAAATTCTTAAAATATGTTTTCCAAAATGTAGTTAAGTAAAGGCTTTACATTTACATTTATATTTACATACACCCCACATTAATTTTAAAAAGGATTATTTTATTTAACTTTATTTATTTTTAGTTTGATCAGAGAGGGATGGGGGTAGGGGGAGAGTGAGAAAGCAAGCCGCCTGGTCCAGGACTTGAACCACAGTTGGTCAAGTGGGAGTCCAGTGTCCCTATCCACCATGTAACCTGCTGTCCCCACCCCACATTACTTTTAAGAATAAATTAGGAGTAGAGAGAAAGGGGCCGGAGAATTACAGGGTCCAACACCAATGACAGAAGTCACAGCTCCACAGAGACTAGATGTCCCTGCCAGGCTTGGCAGCTGCTGGAAATTTTGCTGTTTTGAAAACTATAGAATTTCAGTTAAACTGAGCTGCATTATCTCATGGAGCCACGTGAACACACACACACACACACACATCCAACTGTAAGTGTGCCCCAACCTCCAGGACAGCATCCTGTCCCAAGGCTGCTCATCAGCTGGCATAAACCAGGTGCACAGAGAGATCCATTTCACAGTTCACCTACAGTGGACCTACGGGATACTGGGAGGACAGAACCCACACCACCTCCAGGGCTCCAAAAGTCTGTGGCTTTCAAAGAACGCAAAGGCAATTTGTATTGTTTGCTAATTTGACTACATTCCACGCATTGCCGAATTAGGTTTCCATTGTGTTTAACAACATCCTGAAAGGTGTGCTATTCTGAGTGCGGAGAAATCCTGGGGCTAATTTATAGACATCACTCAGTCTGGTTAAATTTACGCAAGTACCCAAGTCCAATTTTCTAAATATTGTGCGAAAAGATGGGCTTGACAATGCGCTCTGCAGCTGTCTTTGCTGTTCTGCATTAATAAACGCGTGCGAGCAGATTTCTAACACCCGGAGAGTCAATCAATTCATAATGCATGAGTCACATAGTACTCATTCCGCCAGTGAGGCAGAGCCCTAAAAATGAAAACCTATTTTAAAACTGGGAGGAGACTGCAGGCCAGGGTCTGTGCTGCAGGGGCCCAGATGCCTGGGACTGATCCTGATAGTCCTGTCAGAGGACGGCTACGGGCACCGGGCCTCACCGACGGCACCTCCTTGTCACCGCGCGCTGCGTGCTCAGGGTCAGTGAGCACTGTGAGTCGAATACGCTGCGTCTCAGAAGGTCAGGCACTGCCCTTAGTCACGGAGCTTCTGAAAGTGGACGCTGGAATACCGATGTGGGCTGGCCTACCTGCACCCTGCCCTTACCAGCACCGTGATGGGGCTGACGCCATGGGCTTGGGCAGAGCACCCGGGAAAGCGAACAGCACGGACTCGGACCTTGGTGGAACTGGGCTGTCCTACCCCACACCTACTCTGGGACTCGGGTGCAGTGCTGGGTAGGCGGTGGGCTGGATTTCATTACGCGAGACTTCCCCGAGACAGAGCTGATGGGAGCAGGAAAAGGGAGAGAGGGAGGTTAAGAGCAGGTTTATAACGGCCAGGCTGCTGGTCTCTCTTCCTTTCTCTCATGAAAGAAATAGAAATGACGAATAATATTGTTATTATTTGTATTTATTCAATAAGGGCTCGAAAATCATTGGGAATACAAAGTAATTATGCCTACAGTATTTTGAATTTTCTTAAACGTCTTCAACATTGTCTGCAGACAACGTTCGTGAGGAGTCATCGCAGAATTGACAAGAACCGCCCATCCCTGCGTCTCCTATGACGGGGCCTGCAGACTCCACCAGCCCTCAGGGGCTCAGGAGCAGCACAGACAGCCTTTCATGAATTTTGACTCGGTCAGCATTTATTAGCACCTACTCAATGCCTGGCACTGCTCCGACACTAGAGAGATAGGGCAACATGAGGCCCAGGCCCTTCGACAGACACAGGCCACACGGAGAGCTGTGCTCCCCTCCGGGGTTCCATGCTTCTCAAGCTACTGGAAAACCTGGCAGGGGCTCAGGCTGGGAGAGCCAGTGAAAACCCTCCCTTCTCACCGCAGTAAGACCGTACTAAACAGTAAGTACCAGTGCTAAGGTCGTCAGATACTTCAATTCCATAGTGAACACACTCCCAAAAGTCTTTGCCCTTTCAAAAGGGAGAACACAGAGAGCTGCTGGAGAGGAGCGATAGGTGAGGCCGAGCTCAGGGAATCAAGGAAACAGACTTCCTCGTAGTGCTGTCTGTCCTTCCCTCACATGAGCATTTAAACACCAAAATGCAATAGCTTATGGAGAATTAAAACATTTTACTCGGAAGGTCTTAATTCTCCTAAACTGAAACTAGGGACCAGAGGCGGTGTGGTGGTTAAGGCGACTAGACTTTCACATGCTGACCGTAGTTCGAGTCCCAGACCTAGCGGTTTGAAAATCATGCTGGGTGCATGTGCGTGCATGTGTGCCCAAGATCCCAGGAGGAGAATGGAGAAAGGACTGCGGCGTGCCATGCCCCGGGGGTGCTTTCTCACTCTCCCTCCCTCTGTCTGTCTCTCTGGCAAGCGCATGTGCTCTATGGCAAAACCTTAAGAGAGAAAGGAACAGACCCCCACCCCCTGCCACACACACACTCACACACACACACTCACACACATACACACACTCACACACTCTCACACACACACTCACACACACACACTCACACACACACACACACACACTCACACACACACACACACTCACACACACACTCTACATTCTGATCCCTCTCGGGCGTCATGCAGAGGTACGTCCGACGTGGTCTGTGCCCTGACATGACGGTGACACCATAAACTATGTGGAAATGTGTGGGCTCCACTCAACAATACAGGAGTCTCGTAACGGGCGGGATGATGGTTTGGGTGAACTGAACTTCTTAATGAGTGGGCTGTTTTTGAAGATATTCCCTTACAAATGAACTAATTTTTTTTTAAAAAAGAAGAAGAAATGAACTACTTCAGATGCAGCACTGCACAGCGTCACCACCGGGTCTGTTCTCTTCGCTGGGCAGGGGGCCCGTGTTGACAGTGGCCCTCGGCGGGGCCCACGGGGGCTCCGCTCTCAGTGCATTAATTCAAAGATGGACAGTGTGCCTGGATCTCTAACTGAAATTCTCCCGTTGCATTACCTTACACATTTTGGACTTTTTCCTGGCTTAAGATAAAATCTAAGGTAAAGACCCTTCTAGATTTTTTTCAAATTCCATGCAAGTTTGATCCACAAGACATTCTGACAAAAGAATCAATATGCTTGACTATTTTTCCATAGATGCATCACTTCAAAATTTATTAAAAAGAAATTAAAAGCTTATAAATGGTAAGTATTAAAACTTAATATGAGCTAACCCCTACGCTTAGTGGGTAAGGGAAGTCATCCCACATGGCCAACCCTGGTTTGAATCCCAGCCCCAGCAATTTGAAAACCATGCCAGGTATGCATGTGTGAGTTTGTGTGTGTGTACATGCATGTGTGCGAGTGTGTATGTTCATGTGTGTGCATGCACACATGTGCGTGCATACATGGGTGCATGCCCCAAGCCCCAGTAAGGTAAAGAACGGGAGGAGAGGAGACGGCAACATGGTTGCACCCCTGGGGGCTGCTCTCCCCTCCTCTCTCTGCCTCTCTTTATCAAGTGCACACACCCTCTGACAACTGAATAAAACAAACTTAATTATCTATCATGGGGGTTTTAGCATCCTGTTGTGTAGACATTGGATGCTTATATAAGGAGCTAAAGTGGGTTTTTTTGTTTGTTCATTTTCTCCTTAAAGGGATTTTTGCTATAGGGCATGTGAACTCATCAGAAAGAGAGGGAGACAAAAAGTAAGAATCCTCCCCCCGGGGGATGGCCACACCGCAATCTCTTCTCCTCCATTCTCTTGGGACTTTGGGCATGCACACACACGTGCCTGGTGTGAGTTTTAAGCCACTGGGTCTAGTTCTCAGCCGCGGTGGACTACATGGGAGGTCAGGAACGTAGCCTTTACGCCATCTGCTGGTCCCAGAGCCAACGTCTGATGTATGGTGTTACTGGGTCTCACGTCATGTCCGTGGTAGATAGGGTCAGGTGACGTTCGCATCGTTTGGGTTATAGTTGAACAATGAGAAGTTTGAAGGTCTGTGATTAAGATGCTCTTCAGATACCATTTGTGGCATCCTCAGTGGTTTAAAAGCCTGGTTGGCACGGGGAGAAACAAGGTGAGAACACACTCACCATGGAGCAGAAGAGGGGTCCTCTCCTGAGAGACTCTCACTTCATTGCACTAACCTGCCACTGGTGCTCCGTCAGCCAGCCGGAGCAGGCCACAGCGGTGAGCAGTTCCCGCCTGAACAACGCCGAGTTCTAGTCCCCACACAGGAGGCTCTCATGCGACCGCCCACGGGGTCCCCTACTGACGATACGTGAGGGTCCTCCAAGCCACGGGGGTATTATAGTAGGCCAGCCGTGGTGAGCTCTGCAGAAGTGCAGTTAGGGCTAGTGCTACAGAGAGGGAGGGCAGGCTGATCCCAGTGCTAACTCGTAGGGGTTAAACACTTTCTATTGAATTAATTATTAAAAATATTTATTTAATTTTGTGTATTGTTATTTTTTGACTTACCACAGGGCTTACATGCTCACCAAAAAAGCAAGCCACCATGACCTGAACTCGAAGCACGGCCAGCCGGGTGGGATCCAGCATCTTAACCAGCACGCCACCCGCTGGCCCCTGACTTGACTTTTAACGGAACAGAAGGCTAGAAGATGATCAAGGAGCTTTAGTTACTGAAGTTTCAAAAAAGTACTGCAAGTTCTTGCAATGAACAGGGATGAAAGATATTGCCTACTCTTTTTTAAAATTTTCCAATTTTGTCAGAGAGCACATGTGTTCACTAGAGACTGGGAGGGGAGAAGGCACCCTCTTCGGGGAAGGGTCCCGTTGCAAGTCCTTCTCCTCCATCCTGCCGGGACAGACGCACACACACTGCGTCAGGAGTGTTTCTGGGATTCAAACCGCAGGGTCAACCCTGTGGGATCTGGGGGCCTTAACAACCAGGCCACGGAGTCAGCCCCAAATTGCCTACTTTTTAATGATACATTTTAATGGCAAAATAAAAGCTTCCGCTTTTATAATGAAGACTAGGAAGAGGTCACCCAATCCAAATTCATTCACTTGCCGTGTGGTTTTGACTAAAATCTGCGCAAGGGAAACTTGACATCATAGGAAGCACACAATTTCTATAGTGAGTTTCCTATAAATCACAGTATTTGATCCAAGGTCAAACGATTTTTCCTTTGGTTCAAAGAGATCCAACAATACGAAATTGCCATCAGCTTGTTTCTCTCTTGGAACTCTTTTCTCCTAAATTCTATTAACAACACAAAACTAAAGATGAAAAACAAGAAATGTTCCCCCTCTAAGTGGGGGAGCTAAAGCCTATGGGAAAATAACATTCATCACAAATAAAACCCAGGGGAACTAGCCAGGAAAAGGGATAAATCCTCATCTTTCACACGACCTTCAAACTAGCAGACAATACGAGAATTCTCCACTAGTTTCTTTTCAACCCACGCCACATTCGTACAGAGTACGTCTGTATGGAATGGGGACCCCAGATCGGCTTTCCAGATTTGCAGACCCAACAGCCAGAGGCTTAACTTTAATATGCAAAGTAGAGGGTTGGGTGGACCCAGAGGGGGCGACAGGACAAATAACCCACAGCATGGAAGGGAGAGTTTAGGTCATTTCCTGTCCAAGGACAGACACAGCGCACACTGGCTAATGGTCAGGCTACCTGAAAGGAAACCACAAGCTGATTAGTTCCACTCCAAGGGATGGTTTTTAAATACCCATTCTCATTCTTCACCACTGATTAGAAGTCTAAATGGAAGACTACATATGGTGAAAGATATATACGTCCAGTCATTACCGCAGAAGGGCAATAAATTACCCGGGATGCCTGCAGAGAACTCTCTAATCCACTCTTTCAATTTTCACTCTCACCTGTGGAAAAGCCCACAAATGCATGCCAATGGGTTGTTAATAATGCTCTCTGGAAGGGAGCAAGTTGAAATTGTTCCCAAAACTGCAAATCAAGAGACAGAGTATGTGTGTCGACTGCTGTTGAATGAAATTATGTCTCAGAATAAAGACTGTGTCTGCAGCCCAGGACTGAAGGATGCTTTCACACACCCCATAAAATCCCTAGGCTCCAGGCAGCCCAGAGCTCCGCAATGCTTCCATTTCTTCTCCCAGAAGACCCAACAGAGATGCAGCTACCGGAAGCCTCCAAGAGGAAGTTTGCGATATGAAATTTAAAATGATTGTTGTTAAATGTGCAGCTTCCAGATTGGGTTTCCACTAGCGTGCCAAAGCCCTCCTCCTGCTCCTGTGGCTCCTGGCCGAGTGTGGATTTCATTTGTCTGCTCACAGAAGGAAGTGGTGGTCAGCCGCTTGTGCGGTGCTTGGTTACCCTCCGCTCCCACGGAATGTGCGGTGGGACAGGTTGGAGCCAGGAGGAGGGGAGGGCATGGGCAGCTGTGATGAGGGTCGGCCAGCCCTCTCCCTCTGGTTGGTCTGCAGCCAGCCTGCCTCCTGGAGCCCCTGACTGACGCTCGGCTCGGCCACCAGCCCCTGTGCTCAGAGGATGTGAGAGCTGGGCAGCAGAAAGGCTGTCACCCTTCCGTGGGCTCTCTGTCCCGCAGGTTCCCGATGCCGTTCTCCAGACTGTCCCTCGCAGTGCACAGGTGGAAGGACTGTCACCCAGCCCTTCTCTAAAAAGTTTACAGGTCTATACTGGTTTACTACCAAAAGAGAAAACATTAGCTGGGCCCCCCCAGAAACCCTGAGCCATGCTGGGGCTCCCCTTCTCTGAGCCCACCTACAGCTGTGAATTAATGCAGCACAAGGCCACTGGCCAGGCCTGCCTCACAGGATTGTGATCAGACCATCCATGTGAAAAGGCTGTTAGCATCTGCCAATTGAGGCTGACCTTTGAAAAAACATTTCTCTTTTTAACTAGTGATTTGTTGTGATTTTCAAGCCACTGGGTTCAGATCTCAAACCACGGTCAGCTATGTGGGAATCCAGCCCTCCAAACAAAGACACAAAAAGACTGGGGAATTAATTCTACATAAAAGTTTGTAGTTGTATAATCTTTTTCTACCTCGTGCTCCAAATGACAAGCCTGTACAGGAGCCTCAGATGAACTCCCTGTATTGGCCTACAGCCATTGTACCACACCTTCGTCCCCAAGCAGCCCTTAGACATAAATGAGTGCTGCAGGCGTTTATCTGATGTTGCAGTGGCGGTTAAGGCAGCTGAGTTTATCTCGCTATCCGGGTGTTTCGTAGCGCTCTGTCTGCTATAGATAAATGATCTATCAATGAACAATAGTATCCTGGTATTACAGGAAAATGAATAGTCACAAAACACTCATAAGCATGTTCTTCGAGCCCAAATAGAAATATCTTAATAATTAAGAAGGAATATAATACAAAGATAATTGGAGGAAAATCTGCTGAAAAATTCTATGAAAATTTGATACCTAGCTGTCTTGACTCAAAAGGCAATGCTCATACCACCCTCTGATTTGCTTTCTTTACGATAATTACTGGCTCACACGTCTCAGTAATAGCAGCACAAGAGCACATGGGATGGAAGACCAGACAGCGGCTGAAAGGCACTAACCGAGCCACACAGAGAAGGTCGGAAAAGGCAGCAAAGGAGATATTTTAAAGGAAGTTGTTAACAGTTAAAACGCCCTTGTCAGAAAAAGATTTTGTCGAAATACATGGGGATATGGGTTTTGGGGAGAGGCAGACCCGGGTCCAAGTGCCCACCCTGTCTCCCACTCTATGCTCAGCCTTTGGTACATCACCTGACTGACCCGGCCCTCAGGTTCTCCTCTGCAAAACAGTGTAAGGGATCTCTAGGTGACAGCAGTGCTGCGAGGATTGACATGGAAAGTGACACGTGCTAGGTCCTTGCTATAAATTACAGGCATTAGTATATCTGGGAAAGATGCACTTTTGACTTAAAAGTCATAGGTTTTTAAGCATGAAGTAAAGGTAGAGTTTTTCATATAGAAGTTCTGCAGAGTTCTCTGCCGAATCCATCTACTGCATCGTCAGAAAGAGCCCTGCAAGCGGGACTCGGCCAAGGCGGTGTCGCTCGCCAGGCAGTGAGACCCGGGATGCAGCTCATGCTGGCCCCTATCAACAGTGGCTGTGGCAGGGTGGGCTGCACCCAGCCTGTGTCCTACACCTCAGAGGAGCCTGCAGACTAACAGCAGCATATTTCTGTCAGCCAGGCAAGCACAGGGCTTGGCAGCTGAAGGGAATAAGACAGGCAGTCAGAAAGATCTCCTGACTCTTTCTGGCTACCTTACAGGGCCTGCTTGGTTCTGTGACCTGTGAGTGCTTCAGTGACACTTTCTCGGGAGACAAAGGGACAGAGAGCCTGCTTCCCCTACTAATTCTGAAAAAGACAGAACTAGATGCAACGTCTGCTCTATTTGAAAACTCCACAGTCATTTTCATCAAAATCTTTGCTTTTTGCTAAAATACAAACATTTAAAATATACCTAGAAGAGACGGAAGGATTTTAAAGCCAGGTGACACATGGTCAGGCAGATCATCGTAGCAAGTAAGATGGAGATGTCTGACCGGCATGCTCCAAGCCCTGCCTGGAGTCCTCTAGCGCATGTTCTAGTATGTGTTAGCTCTATGAGAAAGCATGGGGAAGAGTATCTGATACCCACACAAAACCCGGTCACACGCGTTATCACAGAATTGCCCCACTGCAGCCTTCAGCGGCAAACTCCCACAGAGGCAACATCTTTCTGTCAAAATGAAGAGGGTAAGCAACAAGCTGAACGACCTCCTGGGGGGCAGACTGACGCGGGGGTCCAACTCCAGCTTCAGTTGCAGCATTAGGTGACACACGACCTCCATCTGCCAGAACGCAGAGACTGACGGAAGAAAGGCGTACTCATATATCCGCACACAGTCCCAGCATGATAGAGCCATGGCTTCCCAATGACAGCAAGTGAAGATGTAAGGTGGCAGATTAAAATTTATCATTAACGATGGTTAGCTCTTCCCGCTACCTTGGGAGTATGACCCAAGGAGGGAGATGAAAAACAGGCGACCCCTATGACAATGAAAGATAATGAGACCCGCGATTGTCCCCGGCCACACTCTGATCTGCTTGCTTTCGTGAGTGTTAGCAGGTGTCCTGTCGCTGTCTGCTGCACCAACAGAGCACATTCCACGACAGCATGAAAGTGGAGGACAAGAGGCTTCCGGACACCAGGCTGCATTCTGCGTTCCTTCTGTTCACCGAAGCCACACCACAGTTCAGGGCCAGGAGGACAGTCAAAGATTTACCTGACAGAGGTTCCGTGCCCAGGGCTACTCACCGGGAGTGAGACTACTCCCCCCGGACTGCCTAAGCGCCGTGTCTCTGGAGGACAGAGAGGAGCAAAGGCAGTCACAACTAAAACGGCAACAAATGTCTTGAAATTCTACCCGATTTCTTGTTTGTGGATGTACTTTTAAAAAAAGATGCAAAATTAAAGAGGAAATTTCTCTAAAAATAAAATGACAGAAACTCTCAGATTTTAGTTCCTGGAAAAGCATAATTAAAAATACACATAAAATTTAAATAATGCTAGAAATGGGAAAATAATGATTGCTAGAAGTTAATATGGTCAACCACTGGATACTGCCTTTAAATAAATGGGTCGATACTGAGTCTGAGGAAGCATAACAACCCCGTTATTAATATTTATTCACACACAAACATGTCATGGAAATTTGGCATAAAGCCACCTATTCCGAAGAGAAATTTGGGGAAAAGCAAATTCTTAGAAATCATACGCAGAGGTTCCGAGGATCAAGAGGATCGTAGTATGAGGAATTTCGCCCGGAAGGACTCTGATGTGAGATAGCCCTAAGTACTCCGCTAAGGTTCTGTCGTGTCAGTAAACAGAGAATAATCAATATCTTTTTTTTTTTATTCCTATCAAATATGAACAACTGGACGTCTCTTTTAGGGTTGCCCGATTCCATCCTCACGCCCTGAAGTTGACGTGGTTTGTAAACGTATCCCAACTCCGCCGTGCCATCAAGGTGGGCAGATCTGGGGGTTTCTGTGGGTTACCACTTTCCATGTTCCGGTCATGCTTTGATTCTATGCACTCAGTCATATCGAGGAATATGATTTGACCGGGGTCTGCCAGAGCTGTTCAGCAAGGTTTGTTACAACACACCCCAATTCAAAGGAGGGGGTAAGACAGTAAGCGTGTGTGTGTGTGTGTGTGTGTCTGTGTGTGTGTGTGAAACCAGACACATGCACTTGAGCTGGCACCTCACAGACCTCTCACTGCACCCCTGGTGATCAAACTCCACGCACCTCGCTTTTCTCACGGGTCCACGGGGACCTAACATCAGAGGGCTGCCGAGAGAAGGGAACGGCGCTATGTACGTGAAGCGTCTAGAACGTTCCCTGCCATATACCAGGGGCTTGATAACATCTATTCTCTTTTCTAATATATGAAAGGCAGAGAACAGCTGAAAACTTGGGGCAGAGAAACCAGAATGGTGCGTTTTGGACGGCTCCAAGGAGAAAAGAACTGTGTTGCTGCTTGAATTTTCGAAGAAACAGAGGAACCACTAGAACTCTGGATGTCACCAGAAGGCAGAAACGAAATCCAGCTACTCCCTGGCAAGGCTAAAGCACACTCCACAGAAAAGCCCGGAACACTCCAGTCTGGCTGCAGCCTCCGAGTTCCCTCCGGGTAGCAATGGTTCGTTTCCGGTTTGAAAGACAGCGGCTTAGACAAGGGGCCCCAGAGTAAAGGCTCCTTGGCCCGGGACATGCCATCTGCCCAGCATTAAGCAAGACGGCAGGTCAGGACAGAAGCACAGTCATTCCAAGTGTGATTTATGCTCCGTCCTTGAACACGGCAGGAAGACTGCAAAAGATATTTGAAGCCAATCTTTCCTCTAATGAATGTGACCGTGTGGACGCTAAGCCCCACTCGCCGACCCCGCTGGCCTGTTAGGTAAATTGCCCAGGTGGACTCCGTGAACCTGGAGCAAACCGCCTATCTGGGTAGGAAATACCTGAAGGCCAGTGGTCACTGCTACATCCACGCTCAGCACACGGGCTAAACTCAGGCCAGACACGGATACCCAGGGTATTACTCGAGGGACATCAGGCTGCAGCTGACAAGGGAACCTGTTCCTCTGGGCGCAAAGCAGCCTGGAGCGTGGCGGCTATGGCCTACCGGAGGAGAGGAAACAAAGTGTGGCCCTCCCAGGGCTCGCTCCCGCAGTATGCGGGCAGAACTCCAGCAGACTTCAAAGGTGCTGCTGAGAACAGCTGCCGCCCTGGCCCGCCGAGGGGGTCGCTTCCACGATCATGTTGCCATCCGTACTTGGCGGACGGGCGAATGCAAATATTTCAGATACGAGCTATGAGTTTAAACAGATGAGAAAAGAAGTGTGAAACAGCTTGGAGATTTGCTTGCAAAAGAAATCTCAGAATTCCAGGAAAAGCATTTAAAATCTGGAGCTTCGTGAGCTATTTCAGAAGTCCCGAGAGGGTAACTGGTATGTGATTGTATGACGCATAGAAGATTTTTCCCTGAATGCACACACAGATTGCACTCGTGTGACTGTATGATACATAGAAGTTTTTTTCCCTGAATGCACACACAGATTGCACTCCAGCATAGCACATGAGCACAGGAGTGTGAACTGAACAATAATTTCCCAAGCCCAAGTACGTGTACGAGGTCAGTAATATTTTTCTCATTGAAATATAGATTGTATTGCTTTGGATGTTTGACAAGAGTGGAAACATACGTGCTCCTGGTTAATGCAGAAGGCCACGACGCAGTGGGCGTACTTACAGGAGGACCTGTGTGGGGGAGGGAGGGGAGAGAGAGAAGGAAGAGACGAGTTAGTGAGCAGGTGAAAACAGGCTAAGATTACACAGCAGACTAAGCCACTGTCACAAACATCATGATGCAAGGGACACAACCGCGATTTAGAACTCAGCGAAGCTTGGTCTCCTTTTCAGGCTATGGTCCCGGTGAGATTGGCTCAGAAAACACATTTACACTCACACGCAAACATTCCATCTAATTTCAAGGAGCTTTCAGATTCCCCAAGGCCTGTCCATGTACTACCAAGAGGTTCATATATCTTAAGGAAAGACACTCTAACTTGTAAAAGTTCTGTTAGAATATCAAATGGGGGGGGACCAGCAGTTAGCATAATGGCTATGTTGCTGGACTCCCACGTAGTTAACCATGGTTCGAGTCCCGGACTCGGTGGCTTAAAACTCACATCATGTGCGTGTGTGTGCATGCCCAAGATCCCGAGAGGAGAATGGAGGAGAAGGGATTGCAGCGTGACCATCCCCCCAGGGGGTGATTTCTCGCTTTCAGTCTGTCTGTCTCTCTCTGTCTGTCTGGAGAGTGCACACACTGTATGGCAAAAACCTCTCAAAAAAAAAAAACAAAGAATATAAAATGGGGGTCGTCGGTCCTTCACAATAGACCAGTCATAGCTCATTGATGTAACCAATGTCTTAGGTTTGGCAAAACAGTGAAATCGCAGATGTGCCTATCATTTGTTCAAAGAATGCTTTTTATTCACTAGCATAGTCACTATATAAAAGACAAATTCCTAATATTTAGATATGTCTCTTAAAACCTGTGTTCTCAACAAAATAAAGGAAAAGTCTAAGAAAATGTCAAATCTCACACCCCATACTCTGCATTGGAATACCAAATAGGAAGTTGGAAAGTGAAGTTTGTATTTCCTATAAACATGGCCCAGTGCAAGCTGCTCCACCTTCTCTCCTCGCCCTTCCTCTCTCGGTCAGTATCCAGTTCCGTGTGTCCGACGGGTCAAGCCCATTTCAGTGCACTAACGGTTACGCCTCAGAACAAATGCAGGGGCATCCTCTAGCCTACAGTTTCGGGCTTCGCGAAGGGATACCGAGGCCAGCCTCCGATCACTTAGACCCCGGAGGTTTAGAGATGGCTTCTGAGGATACTCGTACGGGAATTAAGCAACTCCACTGCCCAAAGAATGGGTTTTCACAAACCCCTTTGTTGAGACAAACGTCATGGGTCTCCTGCCTGCTCTTAGTAGGTCAGTGTCTACTGCTCCAGCACTCGGGAAATGCTGCTTTAATACTGGTAGACAAGCACAGGAGACGGGGACGTTTCACAGCACAGTCCAGTCCGAGCTTAAATCACCTTCTCTTGCCAGGGAGAAGCGATGGCCTGACCAACTGCATGTGGTCATTTACATTTTTGGAATCTTAGACTTTTAGCCAACAAGCAAAACAGTAAGTAAACCTTCTTATCAGGATTATCTTGGTCTCAAAAAAATTTATCTGAACATTTTGTTTACTTTGTATACAGGGATTTGGCCTAAAAGCAAAACTGCGCTGCAGTGGGAGCCAGGACAACTGGTTCTGTTTCAAGTTCTGCTTGTACAAGGCTGCACGGTCTTGGCTGGATCACCTGACCGCTCTGGCCTCTGCTTCCCAACTACAAAATGAAAATGCTGGCTTGATGACCAAGGCGCCTGTCATCACCAACCTCTGTGACTACAGAAGGACCCAGATTCCCCAAGGATGAGGATGGAAGCACGAGGCTTGTACCAGCTGACTAAGCCATAAGGCTCCCTAGACCTGCGCCCTGGTGGCCCAAGGCAGTCGCTGCTGCAGAGAGCTGGCACCTCGTGAGCACCTGCAGGGCGGGGCCCTCCCTGCGCAGGAAGGACCACGTGCTCGGCACGGTTACAGAGGCCAAGACCCGGAGCCAGTGGTTAGGAAACTGTAACGAACCAGCTTGGGGAGACTCTCCTTACAGTTTGATGGACGTAGGAGAAGATGGAGAAGGTCCTGGATCTAGTAGAGATTTAAATGCACACAACCTCCAGCAAGCCCGTCCCGTCATAAATCAGTAGAAACAACGTGAGGATCTGACCAGGGCCTGGTCCACACGGGAGACTTACCAGATTCTCCTCTTCGACCTCTCTTGCCTCGTTTACCCGGAGGGCCTGAAATACAAAGAGAATTTTTTTTGAGTATAGTTATTTTTATTTCTGAGTCCAAAATGCTTAGTAAATCATTTGCATACATTTTCTCACTTTTCTTTTTTTAAGAGAAATTTGTACTATAGGGTACATGCACTTGCCAGAGACATAGAGAGAGACAGTAAAAGAGAAAGTGAGAGATCATCCCCAAGGGGTGGCCACGCCACAATCCTTTCTCCTCCCAGACTTTTGGGGCACGCACACATGCCCAACATGAGTTGTAAGTCACCAGGTCTGGGACTCAGACTGCAGTTGACAACACGGGAGTCCAGTGCCCTAACCACTGCTCCACCTGGCCTTGTCACATTGCTCTAAACTACAGACTTTGAGACTTCAGGAAAGGGACCAGATTATTCACAACGGCCAGAACTGTCCTCGGTGTGTCAGCTAAACCCCTTGGCTTCCTTTAACTACAAAAGCTTCTCCAGTTACCCAGTCGCCGGCTGTTACTGAGGAACACTAAAGATTCAGAATTTGTGCTCGCCCTGCTTGGATGTCATCAAGAAGGAAAGGTTTTGCTGAGCAAACCGGCCGTCCAGAGGTTTCATGTTTCTCGGGAATGCTTCTATTCGGAGGGTTTCAGAAAGTGTATTAGCAGTTAAATGGACTAACTTCACGTGACGACAGTTTCTCTTCATTTGGGTCCACCATCATCTCTGAAAGGATTTAGTAAGCCTTGCATTAAATGCATGTATCATTAATAAAACAATCCCTCTGCAACGCCTGTTGTATTAAATAGGCCATACTGAAATTGTTCATCAGGAACTGCCCGAATAAAATCGCCGCCCTTTGAACTGGACAGCGTCCAGGTGGTAACCACAAGTCTAACTTCTCTACGGGGGCGGGCCCATCGTCGTCACTCAAAAATGAGCCTTTATGAGGATCCTGTTTTAAAAGTATAGGGAGGCGTTTTCCTTCCTCGGGTTCGTGTGTGCCGGGCTTAGCGCGAGAGGGCGGGCGCGCGTGGCTCCGAGTCTTAATTCTCCGTCGCTCCTGTCCTGCCTCCTTGTTGATAGTGGATTACGGCCCAGGCAAATAGAAGAGGGTGATGAGCCCAGGAGAGACTGAAGCCTTAGCCACCCGCCAGGGGAGGAGGGCCAAGGAAAACAGAGGCTTCCTGGGTATAAAGGGGGGCTCCCAACCAGGACGGGCGGCCTCCCAGCCCTCGGAGGTTCCGGACACAGCCGCCAGGCCTCAGAGCCCAGCCCCAGCGAGACCCGAGCGCGGCTGCAGCAGAGAACCCCATCGGGAGGATCAAAATGGCGCGGGCCACTGGTTCCCCCGAACCCTTACACAGACTCAGTCTGGCCAGCTGTATTTCCCGAGAGGACATAAAACAATTAAGCTATAAAATCGATTGACAATATTAGGAAAATATTAAATCCGAAACTGCCATTAGAAATCATAGATTTCTTTCTGTGTTCTGAGATAGGAGGGTTCTCGTCATGTTCAAGGTATTCTTGGTTAGGTTTGGAACAGGAAGAGAACCGTGTAAGTAGGCAAATAAACCCGGTGAGCCCTAATAGGTGTGAAAAGGTATAACTTACACACCTGCTCTAATACATGCCTATGTACATGTGTGTGTGTGTGTGTTGTGTGTATGTTTATATATAAAGTGACATGTTCTGATACAGAGAACTTCTTAAGATCAGAAATCAGATTTTTTTCCTATTGCATCATCGCTTCAGCTAAGAACTACCCAGCCCCTTGTAGCTATCTCCGATGTCTGTGATTCACACAGTAGGTCTGTTTGTAAAGCCAGTGTGGAAGAGATAATAGGTGGGTATTACCCTGAATTGGATATAGGACTCTCAAGATGGAATTTATTCTTCAAGTAGCGAGTGAAGGTAATTTGCACTTTCATACACGGAAGGAGAAACTTAGGAAGGCTCAAGAAGGGAAAATGCTGGGACCACCAGAGGGAAGTTATGACGGAAGATCTGAACACGCCTGCTGGCTCACGCCGACCACGGAGCCAGCCGGCCGTCCCGACTTTCGGACGGGACTTAGAGGCCTGTAACCCTCACCTACTGGAAAGCAGCTTACTCACCAGTTTACTCTGAAGAATGCTCCCTTCAGACCATAGAATGCGTCAAGTAAAAACAGCACATGCATAAGTGTCTTAAAAATAACTTGAGGGACCAGCAGGTGGCATGGTGGTTAAGGAGCTGGACACTCCCACATGGCCGACCAGGGTTCAAGTCCTGAATCTGGTGGCTTGCTTTCTCACTTCCTCTCTCTCTCATTCTCACCCTCTGTCTCTCTCTGCTCAAACTAAAAAATAAATTAAATAAATAAATAAATAAATATTTTTTAAAAAACTTGAAATAAATTTTAATATTTTTTTAAATATCAGAAATCAAAATTTCTGAAAATATCTGCCTTAAATACTCAACCAAACTTAAAGAAATGACTCAAACACTGTGAAAAATCTCCTTGCTACCCGAGAACTGAGAGAGGACAGAATGGGAGGAATTTGGCCAGAGATGCATGGGGTATGACAGGGTTTCACAAACAAGTGTAACGTTTGAGAGAGAAGAAAAGCTAAGCTAGGCTATGAGAAGACAGGAATGAAAGTTGGACTAGACTTACAGGGAAAACCCTGGCTCGAGGAGCAGCATGCACCGATTCCGGGAACAGAGGGCTCGGGGTTAGCCTGAGCTCAGTGAGCTGATAGGGACTGATCCTCAGGAGGAGCGAGGCCAAGATCTCACTCACACAAGAATAAACTGACGTCCGGAGAAGTCCCCTGCACAGATAAGACAATTTGCCCTTGCTACAGAATTCAGGATGAAAATGATCGTGATAAAAGTTGAAGAGATGGGATAAAGTTGACAATGGACAGTGGGCAGATCCCAGAATGAGAATATGAAAAATCAGAAAAGACCAAGGGTAGACGCTCTGGCAAAGCCGCTACTGACAGTCGTTGAAAAGAGAGCGCCGTTCCCTTCCACACTGAGCGGAAGTGCCAGCCGGGCGAGCCTCAAACACACACAGAAGCAGAACATGACTCATTCACGGTGCTTGGCCAGAGTTCTGTAACGGAAGACCTCGTGAATTATTTGAGCAGAAAGGCAAGACTCAACAAAAGAACCACTCAAAAATGTGAATGGAAGAGAAAACGCAGAAGGGATTGGCCAGAGGCAGAGGACACCAGCAAGCAGAGACCCCTGCAATGACGCAGGAGCCACTCAAAGAAGGGGCCAGCCGACAAGGTGGCCGTCCTCGAGCCGAACTTGAGCACAGCAGTCCTGCTCGCTGCTGGAAACAGTCCTTGCCAACTCTGCAAAATGCAGAGACTGTCAGCCTGAGACAGGAACTGGGAAAAAGCAGCCATGGTGCCGCAGGGATCCGTGACTGTGGGCCCAGCTACAGGCAGGGTCGGCCACAGCATAGCCACACCCCTACGACTGTGGTCCTGCAGCCCCACAGGAGCACCGCCGACTCCCGTCTCTCCTCACTGGCAACACCCCAACCTGCACAAGGCTGGGCTCTGGGGACCACACCTGCCCAGAGCCAAAGCTCTGCTCATTCCATGTCCGCATGCTCTTGAGGCCCAGCAAGTGTCTGAAGTAGCTGGGGCGCTCTGGAGTGCTCTGGAGCACTCTGACCCGCTCAGCGGAGGGGCTCCCGGGGCCGGTGGGCTCCACTGGTCACCTGCTCCTGCTCATGCCTCCTGCGCCTGCTAGGATCTCAAGGCTGAGCTTAAAGGTAACCTTCCAGGGTACTTCCAGAAGAGGTTGCTCACCCATTTCATTCGTATTTTGAAATATTTGTGTTTTTTTTTTGAAGAGGTTGCTCACCCATTTCATTTGTATTTTGAAATATTTGTGGTTTTTTTTTTGGGGGGGGGAGGTTTTTGCTATAGGGCACGTGTGCTCGCCAGAGAGACAGAAAGCGAGAAATCACCCCCCAGGGGGGGAAGGCCACGCCGCAATCCCTTCTCCTCCATTCTCCTCTCTGGATCTTGGGCATGCACGCACATGCACCCGGTGTGAGTTTAAGCCACCGGGTCCAGGACTCAAACTGCAGTCTACTAAATGGGAGTCTAGCCACATAGCCATCACGCCAACTATTGGTCCCGAAACATTTGTATCTTTAGAAACATTCGCAATTAAACATACAGTAAGAGATGAAAGTTTCATAAATAGCAATTGGCTGAGGTGTTTTGCTTTATTTTGATTTCCTACTTTGAATTTTCTTTTTTAAAAGATTTTTCCTATGACACGTGTACTCTCCATAGAGAGAGACACAGAAAGTGAGAAATTACCCCTTGGGGTAATGGCGACATTGTAATCTAGTCTCGTCTCAGGATTTTGGGCACGCATGCACACATGCCCGGCATGAGGTTCAAGCCACCGGGTCCAAGACTCAAACTGCAGTCAACTGCGTGGGAGTCCAGTGCTTTAACCACCAAGGTACTGCTGGCTTTCAACACACATTTGGGTTTCAACACGGGTTCCTGGCTGTGTTTACAGAGAAGGTATCGCATGAATAGAAAGCAGCAGGGCGGCCGAGCCAGGCTGTCCCCAGGTGTGTGCCGTGCTCCTGCGATGAGAGAAATGCAGCCACCCCGCACAGAAGGGCCCCGCGGGCCCCCACGGCACGGAGAGCGGAGAACAGACTCCTGACCGAGCTTCCATGGCGGAGGTGCTGAATATCTGAAGTCACGCAGTCGGCGCTCAACGCATGTAACCCCTTTTGTGTATACGCTCTCCTTACTCAGTACTGACGACCGTGTGGTTGAGTGTCTGATGGCCCAGCCATGCTGGCACAGGTGGCAGGTACCACCCCACAATGCTGAAGCCATGTGGAAGGCCTGGGGTTCAAGTCCTGGGTCACCCGAACAAGCCAGTGAACAGGTGGCATGGCAGGACCCTGTCGGGGACCCCTGTCTCTTCCTGAGTCTGTCTCTCTGAGAAGAAATAAGTGAATGGATTATTTTTGTGAAAGATTACAAGAGATTATAATACCTTCTAATTATAATATTCAAAGAGGAAATTTAGTATAATGCTGAGAACATGAAAAGCTACAAGACCTGCAGGTTTTCAATACTGTGCAAATGAACTCTTTCGATTTTTTTAATTGCCCAAGGGTATGTGTGATCACCAGAGAGAGAGAGAAGGAGAGAGAGAGGGAGAGAGAGAGGGAGAGAGACAGGGAGAGAGACAGGGAGGAGGGAAAGCATGCCCATCGGGGCGTGGTCACACCACAATCTCTTCTCCATCCTGCCAGGATTCGGGGCACACACACTCACATACACACGACCTGGTGTTTCACAGCTGCCAGGCCAGGACTAGAACTGCTTGTTGGCCACGTGGGACCCACGTCCTTTAACCGCTGGGGACAGAGCTGGCTTCGTCTGTGATTCAGTGTCCTAAAATACCTGGTGACACTAACCCTAGTTAGTACTAACGACGCTAACCCTGCCGCGCGGACCCACTGTGATTATTGCAAGGGTGAGAACCAGGAGGCCGTTGCCTTCATTCCTCTTGAACTTCCCTGCTTTCATAAAAATGAGTGTATGTGAGCTAGGGCAGGATGGGCACCTCTCCAGGGTGCCCACTACAACCCAGCCTTCCCAGCGGCCAGAGCACGGGGCACAGGGCGGGCCGGGGCCAGAGCCGTGTGCTGGGCCACTGATCCCGCCCTGCCCCCTTCATGTCAGGTGACTGCGTTAAAGCTCACAAGCCCCCGCTGGGAACCTGTCCTGCTCCTCATGACTCTGACACCACTCGATGCTCAGACAGGAATCTCCAAGTACGCCGGAAGTACCAGACAATGCCTCAATCAGCCGTGAGCATCGTGGAAGGCCAATTCTTCACTCGGATTCTGCGGCACGGTGAAGCACAGGAAGAGCAGGCCTGAGCCCGAGCTGGGAGGGAGAGTGAGCAGGGGCAGCTGCAGATGGAGAGGCCCCCTTGGCCGAGCATGTGGGTCGGGGCGGCCTGGAGGACCAGGGGGGTACAGACAGGACCCCCGCCCCACACGGCGCGACCCCAGGGCACCCAGCGTTGCTGGGGAGGGAGGAACCGACTGGGCACACAGGTGACGGCCACCCTTCAAGCCTCCTCCGGCTTCTCCGGGGGCTGAACCAGGCTCACCTCCAGGCCTGCTGAGGACCCTCGGGGCAGGCACACGTGGATCCCACAGCTGCCCCCAAATCCTGCCACCTGCAAGCTTGCTCAGTGCCTGCAATTCCTTCAAGATGGACCCACGCCTTTCATCCCACGCTAGAAGTGAAAGGCTCACACCGCGGTTGAAATCCATTTAAGAGAAATGATCGTGTTTCTGCAAATGTGCTGCTGAGGCCCAGGGCGGGGAAACACCTGCTAAGAGCACCCCCCTCCCAGCTTCCCATCTCGTCCATGAATGAGACAGAGAGACGCCACCTCTAACAGGGTCTTCTTTTTTTTTGGTAAAGAATCATTTTATTGTATTTATCATTATCGTTATTATTTAATTTGCCACAAGGCAGGCATGCTCCCTAGAGAGAGACAGAGAGAGAGAGGGGGCAGGCATGCTCCCCAGAGAGAGACGGAGAGAGAGAGGGAAAGTGAGAGAGCAAGCCGCCAGATCAGGACTTGAACTGCAGTCAGCCATGTGGAAGTCCAACACCTCAACCACCATGCCACCTGCTGGCCCCACCCAACAGTCTTGATGCCACAGTCCACCCCCAGCCCCCATCTCACCCAGTCATGGGCTCAAGTGTGCCCTGGGTACTCTGGACCAGAGCCCAGAACCTCCCATGCGGGTCTGCCTCACAGGTTTATTTTTCCACTGCGCCACCACGGGCCCCGCCTTTCGCTTTCTAAGTCAATTCCAAGGACTGAGAGGTTGGACCAACCGGCCCAAACCTTCCACACGCTCGCTCACCAGGGCCCCTTGGGGTCCTGGATGATGGCAGTGCAGGCAGACGCAGCATTTCTCGGGGGTCCCGAGGGCAGGGGTTCCCGGGCTGTCCTTGTGCCCTGGCGAGGTGACGAGGCTGGCTTCGGAGGGACCTGCCTATGGGCTATGTGATGCATGCCAGCATGATCCCGACATCGTGGTATTTCAGAGAAATAAATTTATCCATTCTAAAACGACTTTTTGATTCAGGGGATTTATTTCCCGAGAGGGTTTCAATCAGCATGCATGGCTACCTCGAACATAGGCGTGCTTGTTTTCCATCTCTGTCGTGTGTCTATTTTTCTTTCAGATTTCCTCAAGTTTTAATTTCCATGAAATGTCAGTTTATAAAATAAGTCTACCATAATAAATAATAGGTAACAATCTCGGTTTACCATAACCGAGTTCCTAACTCTCACTGCACAGTATAATTCAGATGTACAGTATTTATTTTAAAGGCAATGAGTTCCACCGAAAATGTGAAAAGTACTGCTGCCATTTTTTAACAAAAGAGAAAAACTAACAAATATTTGATGGGCTCTAATCTCACACGTGATTACACTAATAAAAAGTATAAGCGTGAATAGTTCCATAGTAAAGTCGTTCGCTGTATTTTAGTTACAACAAAAACAAAGTTGCTAAAATTTAATTTACATGCTCTAACCAGATTATATCATAATTTTAATAATGTTATAACTATTTGTAACGTAATAGTCCTCTAAAATTAGTAAGTAAACTTGTTTTGTCAAATTCCTAGAGGAGAGACCAGCAGTTAGCATAATGGCTATGTCTCTGGACTCCCACGTAGTCGACCGCAGTTCATGTCCCAGACCCGGTGGCTTAAAACTCACGCCAGGTGCGTGTGCGTGCGTGCCCAAGATCCCAAGAGGAGAACGGAGGAGAAGGGATTGCGGCGTGACCATCCCCCCTGGGGGGTGATTTCTCGCTTTCTGTCTCTGTCTCTGTCTGTCTGGCAAGTGCACGCGCCCTATAGCAAAAAAACAAAAAAACAAACAAACAAAAAACACCTCTCCAAATAAATAAATGAATAAATAAATGAATGAATAAATGAATGAATAAATGAATAAAGGAATGCTCCTTTCATAAATACGCTTATTTTCAAGTTTTCATACCAGGACATTTTTGACGAATTCATATAAAACTTCTAAAACATAAAGTATGTACAGAAACTATGTCCACTGAATGACGGTAAAAAATAATCGTGACCATGGAGCAAGTAACGAGGAAAGAACTCGCTCCGGCCGTAACACACGTTCACCGCCCACGTAAGGCCACTGAGAGTCAGCCGGGAGGAGCGAGCGTGTACCAGCTACATGTAATACGCAACCCTCCTTGGGGCAGAGGAAGCCACGAGGTCTGAAAGCCACGGGTTTAGAAGACACAGCTAGTGACCCTGAAGGCACCGCCCTTGGGCAGCAATCGGGCCCTATCTTTCTGGCAAAGGGTGTTACCGTCTTTTTCCTGAAGTACATTGAGAGCAAAACTCTGTTCTGTCTTTCCTATAGTTTTTCAATTTTAAATCAAGTTTAACAATTGCTATTAAACTACTTTCAATAAAGGCAAGCAACACCTGAGCAAGGAGGGGAGTCTGACTCTCACTGCTACGAGGCCGTTAGCTATGCTTAAATCGGAGGAGCTTCTACTTCTCATGGAAAGAGACCAAAACTGTCTTCAAAACTGTCGGGTAATCTCAGTGGAAGCTGGGTTCTGGCTGGGACTAGGTTTCAATGGAGCATTGCTCGTTTACCCAAGAATGAATTGGTAGCTATAAACTCGACAGCCAGGACGAGCCGATCCCTGTCACGAGCCACTCACGGACCCACAGAGCCTGCGCCAAACCGCTGTGCTGGAAGAAGGCCCAACCCAGCGGGGAAGCGCTTCCTGGGCTCTGTGTCGAGGCTGCTTCCAGAGGTGGGGTCCAGCCACTGGGGAGCTGTCTGTACCACCGCTTCAAAAATCAGGTAATAAACACGATGGACGATCGAGTCCCCGATGGGTATCAGGGAAGGCCCTTGAACTCTCTCGTCTCCCTGAGAGTCTCGCCGCCTCCTTCAGAGCAAACAGTTACCCCCTTACAGCTCAGCCTCCCCGGCAGCAAGCTCCCTGGAACGCACAGACATTATGGGTAGATTCCTAGGAATAAACTGTTCCTCCACATGATCTCATACGCATTCTAGCACTTTCTGTCACCCAGCATACATCTTCCAGCCAAACGACAGGCCAACCCACGACACACAATTCCAAGTCTGAGAGCTCCGTTTCTGTCCCAGCTGAGTAGCAGCTAATAGTCTGCAGGGAAAACGGCGCTCCCTTGGGTAGACTCTCACTTCCTGGCTGCCAGCAGCAAGTCATGCACCGACATTTCACTGGCTCTGCGTCTCGCGCCTTTTGCTCGACAGAACGTGGGGACTTCAAAGCATGCCAGGGTCTGGGTGTGTGGGAGGGCCAACCAGTCGCCTGTGAGGCCCCGGACACAAGTGCCGGCCAACCTCGAAGGACCTGTGAGAGAGTGTGGGGACTGGCCATCGGGGTAGAAGTTCAAGGGTTACGAGAAAGAGGGCGAGTCCAGTGCAGAATTTGAGTTTTACAAGTTGACTCTCATAAGAGCTTTTCCTAGAATAGAATCGTGTTTAAATATGGAGTTTTATTATGATACTTGTACATTAGAAGGAAAACCTTCAGGGACAACATGAACTATAGTACGTCCGGAGAGGACCGTGGTGCTCCGAAACGGAATTGACAAATGAAATCTGTTTTATGCTCCTTATAAAAATGACCCATTTGTTTATTATTTCTTTAAATTGCTCAAGGATGCATGTGCTTGCCAGAGAAAGAGAGAGAGAGAAAGAGAAAGCTTCCCCTGTTGGGGTACAGCCATGCCACACCCCGTCTCCTCCCTCTCCCCCTCCTGTCAGGGTTTGGGGCACGCACAAGCACCTGGAGTACCCTTCACACCTCTGGCCCAGAACCCAAACTGAGATTGGCCGTGTGGGACCAGCTCCCTTGAACATGAGGCCACAGGACTAGTCCAGAAATGACCTACTTCTAATGTGTCAATGGGCAGGCTCATTGGGTGTCTTTCAAGACAAAGAAGATGCCTTGAATAAGGCAATTATGTGAGTAAAATGAAGTTCTAACACAAAAAGCTTTGTGTAAAATATGTTCAATAGAATACATTTTCATTGATAGTGATTCTCCATATTCATATTTGAGTGGAAAGAAAATGCCTAAATTAGGATCTTAATCCATTTTGACACGACTTGTATTCCGCTGCGTGCCTATTGGTGAATATGTATGAATTAATCCTGCTTAATCACTCCCCATATGGAGCACCCTCATTACACAATCATTATGAAGATATTCTAAAGTCCTACCAGTAGCTTTGAAGTTAGTTGTTAATATTGAGCATGGAAAATGATTACTATAAATAAAAAATCCCCTAGACACCGGATCAAACTTGATTGTTGTCTGAGTATTTTATGCCAATACAGGTGGGCTAACTAAAACAGTTCTTGAATATTAAAATAAGTTACATCCAGAACAGCCATGACTGTCTTATTCTATGAGCACGGCGTGTGCGTGTGTGTGTGTGCATGTGTGTAAGTACGCAATGCCTTTTATATGTGCTTATGTACTTTTGGTTTCTTCTTAAAAAGGTCATGTGAGTTTGTGAGGGACGCAAGGCCTAAAAGCACAGCGAGCTCAATTAAAGAGCAGTGCTGACCGTACTTGGCGCTGTGTTGGCCTGCGAAGGCACTGGTGACACGCACACTTCCTCCAACGAGGGCGGGGAGAGAAGCCTGGCAGAAGGCGACCCCTCTGCGTGACTCGATATGGCAGGAAAGGTGAAGGCAGAGACAGGTACGGCAAACTTGAACACAGACAGCCAGGAGACCACCTCACCGAATTATGCATTTTCATTTGAAATAAAGTTGGAGAAGTCAGTCCAGACTGCCAAAGGCCTCAGAGGGCGGGAGCAGTTAGGAGATTCCCCAGCTGATAACAGGAAGCAAATATCGATGAACTAGTAAGAAAACAAGAAGAAGGGAGCGGATTTTGGAAGGACTGACACGTCAGAGCGCGGGAAAGTCAGCCATGAGTCTCAGACAGAGGCAAGACACGCGGCGACAAAGGGCCCAGGGGTGAGTGACCAAGAATCAGACACCCACGGACATGTTTGACATGAAAAATCAAACCGGGCAGGGGTTAATTAGATACAGGGGATGAATGGGCCCCAAGGATTTAAGTTTTACAAGATTCAAAACTCGATGTCCCAGGTACCCATGTTGTATAGATGAAATAAAACGCCCTCTACAGTTAACGACAGTCTGATGCCAGCCTTGGGCCTTGGGCTCAGAATCAGGAGTCTGAGAATGCTGAGGCCCTCTCAGGGCCGCTGCACCTGTTCCAGGAAGGTGCGCCTCAGTCCTTCACAAGTGCACTCACAAGTCCCCGGCCTTGGCCCAGGGTGGCTCTCATGTTCGGGGAGTTGTGACACTCCAGGCAGTTCTGTAGGCGTAACTACAAAGTCCCGCCCAGATAGGTGGCTAATAACTCGGTGTTAGCGTCACAGGACCTGTAAGAATCATAAAACGGAGGCCAGACCTACCAAGATCGTTCGCATCTTCCTATTGATCTCCCTTACAATTTGTAAAATATTTCCAATACTTCCACTCACATCCAGTAATTGAGTTTGGAACTTCCATTAGTGAAATAGCGATTTGAATTATCCCTGAAATAAGCAGACGGCAGGGTCAGTGGGCAGAGAACCGGAGACCTCCCGTGCCTCAGACTTCTCACCCACGACTGAACTAGATTCCCACGTGTCTTTCCAACGATGTGTGTTCATGCCAAGAACAGACAAGACTGCATTTGCTACTAAATGACCGTGCTGCCCCTCAGTGCCTGTGAAAGCAATGACCCAGACCCATCGAAGTCAGCCCACGAACGCCAGGGAGCTCCGTGCACGAGAGGCCGGCTAGCCTATCAGTAGGTGGGGAGCAACTGCCTGGCGGAAGCAGAGGGCAGAGGGCAGAGGCAGAGGTGGCCCAGGCCGTCACGCACATTGGGGGTCAGCCAGAGCCCACACTCAGCTGGCCTTCAGGGCCATGGCAAGAAGGAGCCAGTGATAATGAGCGAAATGCGCCACGCTCCGCTCAGGGGTCGCCAACCCTCAGACTGAGGCTGCAACTGAGAAATCCCTCAGGGCTTGAGGAGGGAAGTGCTCAGGCAGGAGGCGGGCACGCAAATCCCTCCGGAGCCAGGTCACTCTGCCTGAGGACACACAGTCTCTAGGCACTCTTGTTTGGTCTCCTGCACTCCGCTCCCCCGGGGAGAGCCGGGAGGCCTGCTAGGAAGTCGGGACCTTCCATCCCATCACATCGAGGCTGGTCCTCGCTCAGTCAGGCCAGCCCGGCTCTGTGTCCAGAACGCAAGAACTAACTGCCAGCCACTGTCGCCCGACAGAGACGCGTGTCTGTTCTGCCATAAAACATTGACGCTCAACCAAGATCATGCCAGCTGGTCTGGTGGTTTTGCTGTGTCCGTGGCACGTACATGAACACGTGTGTGTTTAAAGAACACACTTCTCCCTTAATTCTACTGCTTACTTCTGTTGTACTGGACGAAAATGCCGGACATAGCTAACGTGAACGAAGAGGAAGCCGTGCCAAGGGCAGTTTTTATTTAAAGCTCTCTGGTCATTAGGCCTAGATTTTGAACCAAGATTGACAAGGCCCTCTTCATGACAGTAGATTAAAGTGCCCACCGTAGGGTAAGGTTTTTGATTCCACTGCAGCAGGCAACGCTGAAATGCAATATGGTCAGATTAATGGAGATGCCTAACCACCGTCTGTAGCGGTAACACCTCTGATAACCCACACATGGAGGGGCCACTCAGAGCCAGAACCTCCGCTCGGCAGAATCCCATCAAAGTCTTATTTACACGCCCCACCTGCCCCGGGCTGGTGCATGCAGTATTTGAACAAAGCTTAGTGACAGCTGCAGAGATGCGCTCAGTGAGGCTAAAATAGACCGCGATGAGAGGAGCGTGGCGCGGTAACCTATCTGGACGCTCACTTCTAAGTACGTTCCTCGACGTGCGAAGTCAGAGCTGACTGTGCGTGGGCGCCGCCACACCGGCCGCTGCTCTGCTCTGCACTACTCCCCGCCAGGGGCCTGCCTCTCCACCACCCTGACTACGGGCCCCTCTCTGCAGCCCCTGCAGCTCCACACAGAGTGGCACTAAAGAGGAACCTGCGGCCCCGCAGGGGGTCTCCCAAACTCTGTTCCAGCGTGGAAGCCTGTGTGCAGCGTGGCTCGCTGGTGTCCCCTCCATACCCTGGCCACCTGTCACCGTGACTGCCCTCGTCACACTGTGCGGCAACTACTCCTCACAGTCACACACAGACGTGGGGCCAGTCTAACTCACCTCTGAGCCCTGGTGCTTAGGAGAGGGAGAGAGAGCTAACAGATACTTGTGGAGCCTACGCATGAATGGGCCATAAAATCCAATTTCATCATGTACCTCGCTTTGATACCATAAAATGTTCAGAGAAAGCTGTACTTCTTACATAGCGTTTGTGATTTCTTTTTTCTTTTTCTTTTTTTTTTTTAAGAGAAATGTTTGCTGTAGGGTGCATGTGCTCACCGGAGAGACAGACAGTGAGAAGTCACCCCCAGAGTGATGGCCACGTCACAGTCCGTCCTTCCACTCTCCTCTCGGGACCTCAGGCATGCACACACACACCAGCATGCGTGTTAAGTCTCCAGCTTCTGGGACTCGAGTAATGGTCGACTACGTGGGAGTCCAGTGACATAAGGCCATCTGCTGGTCCCAGCAATTGTGATTTCTTATAACCATTTTCCCACCAACACGTGTGGCCTTTGAGTTCCCTGTAGCTTTTACATAGAAAGGTAGAGACGGGGCCAGCTGATGGCCTTGTGGTGAAGACAACCGGACCCCACAGGGCTGACTGCACAGTTTGAGTTCCAGACCCGCAGCCTGAAAATCACGTTGGGTGCACATGCGTGCCTGCCCAAAATCCAGAGAGGAGAATGGAGAAGGGATTAGGGCGTGGCCATGTCCTGGGGGTGTGTTCTCACTTTCCCTCTCTGTCTCCGTCTGCAGCAAGCATATGCACCTTATAGGAAAAATACAAAAAGAAAGACATCGTTTATTGTAAAAAGAAAAGAAAAGAAAGATAAGAGGCAGGGCGCTCACGGTCCCGAGAGAGAAGTGCTTGGAGCTAGCGAGGCTTTCTGCCTCACCCCGCGACGCCCCGTCAAATGTAAGGAGGCTTTCTAAGCACCCCACGCCTCTCCACCGTCTTTGATGGACAACCTCACCGTGTAAACACGGCGAGACTCCTGGACCTGCAAGAAGAAACAACAGCACCGAAAACATTTTTATCTTCACAGCATTTTACAACTAAGCCACAAAAAAAGACGATGTTTTATCGCCAAACAGAAGCCCCAATTCTGCTTCCTCGCATTGGGGACCATTTCAGACATCAGGAAGCACGCCGGGGAAATTTCCTTACAACGTCCCAGGGGGCGGTTTTAGCTTTCCTCCCCAGGGAGCGGCTCGTGTGCTGTGTCTGGGCCACACGTGAGAGTCCTCTCTCCCCCCGAGACTCCCCTGGGCTTCTGCTGGCTTTTCCGATGCCAAGATTATGGTAATGATTTAAGGAGAGGAAAGCTAAGTGGAAAAGGAGACGGACGGAGAGGGCTAGGCGAGGTGGAACGTCCCCAGTCCGACTCAGCACAGCTCAAGTATGTCTTGGGAAATTGAGAGGAAGCTCGGCTCTCAAGATCAAAGAGCCTGGACAGCGTCTTCACCTGGAAATCAGTACTGGGAATCCTTCAGCCTGACGCACCAAAGGCAAGTCAAAGATACCAGCAATAATTTAAAACCAAAAATGTGTCTTCAAACCCGGCTCCCCCTGGGAATACCCAGAAGGCTGCTGGGCCCGTGCGAGGCCCTGGCCGCTCCGAGGCCTGCTGCGCACGTTTCGGGAGCCTGGCGTCGGGCCAGCGCAGCACGCCGGCCGGGCTTGGGAAGGTGGCAGGGCAACTGCCCTCTTCTCTCGGGGTCTTCCTATCGTACTAAAGGTTCCCCCACTCCACGCAGCATGGGGAGCTTGGAATTCAGAGGAAAAGATAAACGCGACCGAGACCGTGCGGAGTGGCAGGGCACTGAGCCTAGGAGCCCGGTGCCCGCAAGCAGACATGTCGCCTTGAGCCGCACTGGAGGGGCAGGCAAGGCAGTGAACAACCAGATTAGAAACTGGCCAACGTGTCAGGAGGAAGGCTGCTTCCGCACTCCCTGTGCTGACGCCGACGAGCGTATGATGCCTGGAACGGAAGAGCCACGCAGGGCTCCCCCGGAGGGGTGTGGGTTTGAGCGCGCATAGTCTGCTGTGCATCAGCTCCCCGGTCCTGGGATTCTCCAAATAGGACTGAACTCTCTGAGTCTCGGTTTCCTCACCTGTGAAATGGAAATAACGACCACCCCATGAAGGACTCTTTTATTCAAAAACAGAGAACTCACAGTGGCCCGGCTCTGGGTTGGTGATAGAGTAGAACAGAAACCAGAAATGCTGAGAACAGGTAGACCAAGCCACAGGTGACACATGCTTTTTTTTTTGAGAGGTTTTTGCTATAGGGTGCATGCGCTCGCCAGAAAGACAGGGAGAGACAGAGAGATAGAAAGTGAAAAAAAATCACTCCGGGGGGCGGGGGGAGGCATGCCACAATCCCTTCTTCTTCATTTTCCTCTCAGGATCTTAGACACACAAGCACACGTACCCGGAGTGAGCTTAAGCCACCGGGTCTGGGACTCGAGCCACAGTCGACTACATGGGAGTCCAGCAACATAGTCATTACGCCAACTGCTGGTCCTGACACATACATTTTGTAATCGGTCCTAAAAGCCATGACACATTTTTGCATAGAAACATACATCGTGAGTTTTCCAAGAGCCCAACCTAACCAGGTCCTGCAAGAGGAGATGACTATGGAGAGAGAGTGTCCGTGACAAGCAGAGAGTGTGACACAGTGAGCCCCGAGAAAGGGGAGTCCACTTTAGCCACTCCAATTCATCGAGTATTATTTAAACATTAAATATTGTTAGACTTCTCAGAAAACTTGCGCACACTTGCCAAAAAAGTCACTTGCAGTGAAGAGTTTCTAGTCAGTTTACAAGCACAGCTGCCTTGCATGTTGGCTTCAGGGTATTTCCTAATCCAGAGCACAGAGCCACCATCACCTCCAGGAGGGCCAGCAATGCGAGGGTAGGGGAGTCAGGACCAACCGCCAGAGCTGCAGGAGGCCGGACGGCGCCACGAAGGTTCTACGCACGGCCCAGCCCAGTGAACACGCTGGGTGACCCTCGTGTAACAGAAGTCTTCAGAACCATCTGCACCTCTGCTTTTCTTTTGCTTTTTTAGATTTTTGCCATCAGGTGCTTGGACTCCCCAGAGAGACAGAGGGAGACAGAGAGAGGGAAAATGAGAGTTTCCAGCTGCTGGGTCTGGCACTCGAACCTCAGGTGACCACATGGTAGTGCAGCCCCTTAACCACTATGCCGCCAGCTGGCCCCACGCGTGCCATTGTTGATGAGAGAACCTGCTGTGCAGTAGGTACCACAGGGGGCATTGCAGGGATTGCTGTTGCTGCATTCAGGGCAGATCAGCAGACAAGCTAACCGGTTCCTGCTGCACGCTAAGTGAACAGTCCGACTGGTGAGGAGGGGATAGTGGGAACGGAACCAAAGCAGGAAGCGTTACAGCTCTTCAAAGGGAAGGCCATGTTTTAGTGCCGACAGTAGAGAAGGGGAGACAGCGGATCTGTAAACAGCAACACTTACGCACAAAACCAAGCCTTTGCATTAGGTGCCCGGGATAAGCTACCAACTTGTGGGATTTCTCCCAGGTCTTTGCAGATGTCCCTTGATTTATGACAAAGTTTTGTCCAGATAAACCCGTCGGAAGTTGAAATATCATTAAGTCTAAACCACACTCAGTACAAGCACACCTGACCTACCGAGAAGCACGAATTAACCAGCCAACCTCACACGGGCTTGGAACACTTAGCTGGGCGAAGCCAACTACCGTGAGTGTGGAAGGTCTCATGTGATTTATTGAACACACACTGAGGGTGAAAACCAAATAGCTCTCTGGGTACACGAAATACGGTTTCTCCCGAGTGTACCGCTTTCATGCCATTGCAATGTCAAAAAATCGCACATCAACCCTCTCGACCATCTCCTTTCCACTGTGCTAATAAAACAAAGCTGGCCCCCCACCTCTCGTCTTGTCCCTCACTCGCTGCAAGGAATGAAAGCTGCAGTGCTCCCCTAACGCGGTTCTGCCATGGCCTGGGTTGTATCGAGCCGCACTAGGTAGGCCTAGGGGCAGTCAAGGCCTGTCAACAGCCGTAGGTGGGCATCGGGGTCCAGAGCCGCCCATAGGTCAGCACCAAAGCCCCAGAGCCTCCCATAGGTGGGCATCGGGCCCCAGAGCCCCACATAGGTGGGCATCGGGCCCCAGAGCCCCCCATAGGTGGGCATTAGGCTCCAGAACCCCCAAAGATGGGCATCAGGCCCCAGATCCCCCATAGGTGGGCATCAGGCCCCAGAGCCCCCCAGCCTCAAACACTTCAGCCCCAGGACCCCAAGCAGCCATTTGCTGATACAGGATGCCAACTTCTGAAGGGTATGAATGAAACCATTTAAAAACCCAAATAGGGGACCAGCAGATGGCATAATGGTTAGGTTGCTAGGTTCTTATTCAGAGGTTCGAGTCCCAGACCCAGAGGCTTAAAACTCATGCCGGGTGTATCTGTGTGCATGCCCAAAATCCTGAGAGGAGAATGGAGAAGGGATTGTGGTGTGGCCATCTCCCTGGGGGGTGATTCCTCACTTTGTCTCTCTAATGAGCACATATGCCTTGTAACAAAACCCTGTGAAAACAAAGAAACAAACAAAAAACCACCAAACAAACCCAAACAGACAAAAGGCAAAGCCTCTCAGACGTTCAAGCTACGGCTGTCAGTGGGACTGAGTGCTGCACGAGAACCGAGGCCAGAGGAGGCCGAGGAGAAGCAGCCTGCAGGCGAGGAGGTCACTTAGACCACGGCGGCCTCTGCTTGCTGTCTCTGAGGTAGCAGAGACATTCCCAGTCAGAGCAGCTAACCAGCTACCCCGCAGTCAATCGCTGGCCCTCATCCATAAAGAATAGCCCCAGAGGGGGTGGAGGGAAGCGGCTGGTCACACAGTGGGCATTTGGTCCTCTTTCCTCCTGATTCAGGAGCATCATCTGTCCCCAGCCTGTCCAGAGAGCCTCTGGGTTTGTCTGACTTAAACTTTCCGTAAGTTTCGAGTCCCTCTATTAAACTCTAATTTTCTGCTAATTTTCCTATTTACTCCAAATTGCAAAAAAAAAAAAAAAAAAAAAAAGTCATTGGAATAGCAGTACCCATAACTTCTGCTTTCTAAACAAGAATAGGGGTCTTGGTATATCTACAACTGGCCGGCAACATTTATAACGCTCCCGCATGGCGCTACCAGAGTGTGATCGAACCGACCGCACCCACTGGGGGTGCTGGCATCACGTGGTGCCACTTAGAGTGTACCTACGTGTCACCCACTGCCAGATACTCACGTCTCATCTTTCTGTAACTGAATACAACAAAGGACGAGAAGCAGCAAGCAGGCTTTGCTCGAAAAAAAAACCCAAAAAACTAAAAAGGAATGTTTCGGAGGAATAGTTCCTGTGAAATTGCTCTTCACAACTCTGCCTGGCATCAGATTAAAAACATGCATTTATTAAAACAGAGTAGATCAATTTTCAAATTAACTTTCAAATCGATTCTGGAGAAGAGACACCATTTGCCATAAGCCCATTCGAATGTGTAAGCAAAGCTTCCAGTTAAGTAGGAGATTATTAAGGAGGAGATTCTGAAGTCCGTAGGGGAGAAGCCAGGAGGATCCCAAGGCAGGAGGGGTGTGTGGATTAAGCGGCAGCAGCAGCAGCGGAGCAGCCCTGCGGCACACCTGCAGCTGGGCATCGCGGGAGACCCTTCGTACCTGCCCCAGCTCCTCCCCGGGACCCCCCAGCCCACGGCTGGCTCCTAGGTGCACTGCTCTGGCTGTCGGCAGTGGGAGAGGAAAACCTGCCTTTTGTTTCTGTGTCTGGCTTGGCACCCAAACACACAGGCAGGACAGAAAATAGGCATGTTTTCCCTGGCAGGCTGACAGAGTCCTGCGGTCGGAAGAACCTTGCAGTGTCTGCTGATGCTCCTGGGAGCAGACTGATGGCCTAGGTACCGTGCGTTTTCGGAACGTAAGTGGAAGAACGGGGTTAAATAAGACAGATCGTTCTGAAGTGCGGCTTTCGAGGAATCCTGAGACTCAGCCCGAGTGAAAGCAGAGCCTGACAACCTTCAGGTGGACTTTCTTCCACCCCAGGTCTCCACGTTGCCATTCGCTGCTGGTGTCCAGACACCACCCCCACCCTCCCCAGCTAGGCAGTTGAATGCTCTCATTGTTCTGCCGAAGAATATGCTCCAGTGCTCGTCCTGAGCCCACTTCAACCACATAGCACAGTGTCTGGCGTAAGTGAGCGCTTCATAGTTATTTAGGCAATCTTCTCCGGCTGATTCACATTCTCATTTATTTGATAACAACGAAAAATGCTGTCACTTTCTGGTCTGGGTACTGCGCTAGCACTGCAGATGAAAAGCCCAAAGAAATAATGCTTTGCCGTCATTCCTGTGAGGACTACAGCACGGGAGAGCGGCGGCATCCGTGTGGGCACTGCCACAGCGCGGGCTCCCCGAGTGACAGCCCGCACGCGGTGGCTGCAGTCCACTCCATCTCACAGTGGGGCGGCAGCTGGAACACCCTATGTCTCTTCACCATAAAAAAAAGATAAAATATTTCTATTTATTTAGAGTGGTGCTCCAATATTTTGGAGCTGACACACTCGTTTTTGTGTCATAGGCTTCTGATTTTCATAGCAAGTCTTATATCTGGGAGAGCCGAAGGGCGTTTGTACTAGCGCTGCTAGGAGCAGCCGAGACAGCTAGACAGTGGGGCCTATGAAACAGGGGCCTGATACAGACCTCAGACTCGGGATACGAAAGGGACAGGAGTGGGGAATGAGTCGACGGGCTTCTTTCTTGCTGGTTCAGAGCTGTGTATCCCAGCGGCAGGTGAGTGGTTACGGAAAACTATATATGCCTTCTGTTTGCACATCGCTGTCACCAACGTGGGGGTCATGTCATTATCACCACCACCACGTTAACCACTAACACATACAGGGCATAAGCCATGGCCCGGGGTCAAACTCATTTGGCCACTACCTGCACTTTACAGGAGAGGGGCTGCTGCTAGCCCCAAGGTACAGGCAAGCCAGCCGCAGGACGGAAAAGCGGAAGCGGTTCCTAACTCCTTGCTATGTCGCAGAGTTGGCAGCCTGGCGCCAGACTCTTAGCTCTTTAACCACCAGCCTTAATTGTTTCTCTACGGCTTTGAAAGGCAACAAGTGTGGGACCCGTGGCCCAGTGGTTAGGGAAGCTGGATCCTGCATGGCTGACTGCACAGTTTAAGTCCCGGACCTGTAGCCTGAGAAACACACCAGGCAGGTGTGCATGCGTGCCCCAAATCCTGAAATGAGGAGAGATGGAGGACGGAGGGGACTGCAGTGTGACCATGCCAAATTTGGGGGTTCTTTCTCCCTCTCTTTCTCTGTCTTCGGTGAATACATGTGGCCTCTCACCAAAATTTATATACATACATACATATATATATAAATGAAATTTATATATATACATATATATATAAAGACAAAACAATAAATACAGTAATACAACCTAAGAGAATTAATCCTAACAGAAAAACAAGATGTTTGGTTTATGCACAGAAGCTAGGAGTAATCCCTACGGGGTGGGCTAGCCTTACACAAACGTATTCCACTGCAAGAATTGACCAGTTCCTTCCCCAGATTCTTGTTTCTCACCTAAATAAACCCTGCCTGTGGGACTCATTTTTAATATGTCATCCACTAGACTTGCCTTAAGGACAATATTGAGCTAGAGTTTCTATGTGACTATCGAAGAATGCCAAGCAGGGTCCCAATCAACATGGTATGGAGTTCCTGTTTTATGTTCCTTAGCTCAGACTCGAACAGGCTCGTTATTACTAACCTTTCACAGGTGTCCACGATTAGATTTTATGACCCTAAGTTAATATTTCCTAAATACATCCCTTCCTTCCCATCCTCAATAAAATCGCTGTTTTCAGCTACCGTCTCTCACTAGAATTGTTGCTGTCACCTCCCTTAAATGACCGAGCTCGCACACGCCAGCACAGTCCTCTCTCTGGGGGCTGAACCGAGTGGTAGCACCCACCCTCTCTCCAGGGGCCGAGCCATCTCCAGGGGCCGAGCCATAACACCCACCTTCTCTCTGTGGGGCTGAGCCGAGCCATAACACCCACACCCTCTCTCCGGGGGCCGAGCCGAGCCATAGCACCCACCCTCTCCGTGGGGCCGAGCCGAGCCATAGCACCCACACCCTCTATCCAGGGGCTGAGCCGAGCAGTAGCACCTACCCTCTCTCCAGGGGCTGAGCCGAGTGGTAGCACCCACATGAACCAAGTAAGGGCAGGAGCCAGGGATGACAGGAAGTGCCCTAGGTGCGCTGCGGGGAGTGGAACCCTGGGAGAACTCGCCGGTTTTAGGCTAGGCCAATGCTTTCTCCAAGACGCCATTGTAATCCATAGGGCCTCACCGGCCCACACATGGGGCTTGTCAGGACAGGAAAGAGACACGAGGGTCTTCCAGACAGCTCCTGCCATGACAACTCGGCTCTCAATAGTCACCACCCGCCAGGGGTCTCTGCCCCAGTCAAATGAGAGTGCTCTGGGTTATCCGTCCAGGAAAATCAGAGAATATACAAAAATTAGAGTATACGTGTTCAGACTGGAAAGACAGAAAATTAATACCACTTGTTTTTATTCCTTACGTTAAAATGCTGAATGGGCATTAGTGATGAGCACATACCAATCGACTATATGGTTTTCAGAGACTGACATGTTAAATAAAGTGCCTTTCTTCCTTAAAAAGAATCTCTCATGCAGTATTCCTGGACGAGAAGTACGGAATGATGAGGAAAAGGACATCTATGAGGACCGTAGCTACAGAAGGAGCTGGATACAGCCATTTCTAAACCGAAGGGCACAGCGGCTTTAACAATCTGGTATCGTAGGGAAAATGTCATAGGACTCCGGAACAAAGAGGCATCGCCTTCTGCAGGGCCCCTGAGACCCAGTCCCAGCACGGCCCAGGAGCCCGGTCTAAGGCTTTCTATGCTGGCCACGCTGCCGGGGTCCTCTACGTAAATCAGCCCACTCGCCGCTGTTTCTCAAAGTCAGAAAACAAGACTGTGAAGACAGACACAAGAAAGCCTAAAAAATGAAGCCCGAGGGGCCAGCAGTTAGTGTAATGGCTATGTTGCTGGACTCCCATGTAGTTGACCGTGGTTCGAGTCCCGGACCTGGTGGCTTAAAACTCATGCCGGGCGCGTGTGCATAAGTGCCCAAGATCCCGAGAGGAGAATGGAGGAGAAGGGATTGCGGCATGGCCATCCCCCCTAGGGGGTGATTTCTCGCTTCCTGTCTCTCTGTCTCTCTCTGTCTGGCGAGCGCACACGCCCTATAGCAAAAACCTCTCAAAAAAAAAAAAAACAAAAACAAAAACAAAAAACGAAACCCGACTTCTAAAGGGAAGCCCAACAGTTTACTGTATTCTAGACTCCCAGACTGCCTCGTTCCCTCCATAACCACATGTTCAGTAGGACCAAGAAACAGCCAAATCAATCATTTCCACAGTAAAATAATAAAAACACTTTTATGCATATACTGAGATGTCAAAAAGGCATGACGCATTTTTATATAGAAAGAGAAAAATACATCATGACTTTCCTGACGACCCAATAAACCTGCATGATGTAGGCAGGTTTCTGTAATCATTTCCACAAGTCCTAGAAGAGCTCCCCCCCCCCACGTTTTTAGATGTTTTTTTTAGGGTGTGTGCACTCACCAGAGAGACAGAGAGACACAAAGCAAGAAATCACCCCCCAGGAGGGATGGCCAGGCTACACTCCCTTCTCCTCAGTCCTCCTCTCGGAATCTTGGACACGCACACACACGTGCCCGGTGTGAGTTTTAAGCCTCCGGGTTCAGGACTCAAACTGCAGTCGACCAGGTGGGAGTCCAGCAATGTAACCAATGTGCTATCTCCTAGTCCTAAGAACAGCTTTTATCTTTCAGTTCTTCATGTCAGTTTTCCCTCTACCTTTTCCTCTCTTTCTCTTCTTTACTCTTTTTTTAAAAGAATGATTTAACTCTATTTATAATTATTGTTATTATCATTTTAATTTGCTCTAGGGCATGTGCACTCACAGACGGAAAGAGAAAAAATGAGAAAGCAAGCCACAAGTTTCGGGACTCAAACCACGGTCAGCCACGTGGGAGTCCAGTGCCTTAACCACCACGCCACCTGCTGGCCCCATCTATCCTCTTCTATTTTATGTTCTGAAATAGAAAAAAACAACTTAACGGAAAAAGACTACATGTGGGGTTTTGTGGGTTTATTTTTCCTTCTTCTTTTTCTGAAAATGACTCAGTGCCTGTATTTCAAGGCTCGGTCACAGAGTCTCCATGGCTTCCGCCCGACAGCTCCGCCCCGAGCAGAGGGTGTTCTCGTTTCCCCTTCAAATCGCACACATCCGTGCTGGGGCTCACACAGGCCACTGTGGATTTGCCCCTCCGTCCCCACTGCTGGCTGGGTGTGCCAGGACGAGGGCTGGCCCTGCCCCCTTTCTCTCCCAGGGCCTGCACGGAGTCTGCAGGCATGAGCTAACGTGTACTCAAGAAAACTGGAGTGAGAGGGAAAAGATGAATAAACGGCAGGTAGGCCGTCCCTGGTGAAGGTGACAGGATTAGCATTAGTGGGCACGAAAGTGAAATGGAAAAGCAGAAACTGTAACGAAGGAATCTGCGTACAAGTTAGCTCTCGGAGAAAACCAGCAGCACCAAGTGGAAAGGGCACACCCCCACCGCAAATTCTCCGAACAGGATACGGCCGGTGGCCAGAGGGCTGATGTGTGCTCATTTCACATCACGCTCAGTCCCTCTAACACTGCCGGGAGCTGAGACAACTTTACGTCTCCCTGCCTCCCTTGCTAATTTCCTCTGGAATGCTACTGCAAGCGACGCCATACCAAGAACCGCACGCCGGACCTCTCCGCCCCGTACCCAAGCCCGTCTTCGGTCACGCTCTGGGGACCCAGCACGGCCCGTTTACGAAGCTGCACGTCTCTCCCTTCGTACCAATAGGCAGGGCCCTGGCTGAGGGCTCCTGGCTGGTCTCCGAGTTGTCACGTTTCATTAGTTTTTTTTTTTTTTTTGGAGAGATTTTCGCTATAGGGCGCATGCGCTCGGCAGACAGAGAGAGAGAGAGAGAGAGAGAGACAGAGAGACAGAGAGCGAGAAATCACCGCCCAGGGGGGATGGTCACGCCGCAATCCCTTCTCCTCCATTCTCCTCTCAGGATCTTGGGCACGCACACACACGCGCCTGGCGTGAGTTTAAGCCACCGGGTCCGGGATGCGAACTGCCGTCAACTACGTGGGAGTCCAGCAACATAGCCATTATGCTAACTGCTGGTTCCCTCATTAGTTCTGTTTTCTGGACGCCTGTAAAGTGCGTCCGCGAACGCCAGATTCTCAAACAGAAGTTCTCGTGCCCGTGGGTGGAGAACAGGACCCTCCCTGACGCTCAGGCCCCGACCTTGGAAACTGACCCTCCCAACCTCCCGCATCCGCTCTGTGATCTGTCTACACGCAGACCTTCTTCTGACTCTGTTGACTCCACCAGGCTAGACCTTCGAGTCCATTTGCCTGGACGACTGTAAAACCCCGGTGCACTGGCCACCGGTCTGGGCCTCTGCCAACACGGGAAGCACTGCTCTCACCCCGTCTCCCAAGGACATCCTCTGCACAAAAAGCCATCAAGGGACAGAGTACAAACCCTGAGCCTGGCATTCAGGTTTTCCTGCATAACTCCCTCCGTTCCAGGCTCGCCACCCTCACTCTCTAGGCATTTGGAATTTCAGCAAAACCAAGTTACTGAGTCGCCTCTGCGCGTGCTCCAAGAAGCACGTGCACCTCCGCACCGCCAGCCCCGGAGCCCTGCCTCGCACACAGCTCAGTGAGCACCTGCTCAACGCGTGAATGAGAACCAGCGCCCCCTGCCTGGAACACACCCAGGACATTTTACACGGAGGAGAGGACGTGGCTGCACAGTTGACCAGGTCCAGGGAGTAGGGAGCCGAGGGAGCGATGGGCGGGGACGCCACCCAGGAAGCCCAGGAGGACCCTCGCCCGAGAAGGTGATTAGCTGTTGGAAAGCGCGTGGGTTTCCTAGACGTTGAGTAAAAGGCCAAATGGTAACTTGTCAAAAAAGCTCCCTGTAGCCCACGTGTCTGTAAGGAACTCGGCGCCTGCTGCTCTTCACTCACTGAGAGATGGGTACCTCCGACATCTGTCGAGGGCCGGACAGTTGCAGCGTGACGAATCTGAACCTTCCACTGTGGATCACGCACGGTGAATGCACTCGCAGAGGGGGCCGGGTGTCTAGCCCCAGCACGCCAGTGCCGGAGAGAAAAGGCCTGTCCCTGGGAAGCCGAAACACGTGTCACACGCGTGACTCTCAACACCCACACGCAGAGGAGCAGAGGCCAACAGGCCTCGTAATGATCAAGAGGGAAGAGCAGCAGGGGAAGCGCCTTTGCTGACTGTTCCAGACACTTCTCTCCAGCCTGTGCTTTGGGGTATGTCTGGCACGAGACCGGCAGAGTAGGATCTGAACCACCCAACATTCAGGATCAACAGAAGAGCTGCACGCCGTGCTCTAACCGACCTCCCAATTCCACCACGTAAGGAGAGCTCTCCCTGCTTCCGAACACCGAGTCGGCGGCGGGCCTGTCCTAGGTGAGCCGTCCAGCCTGGCCACCTGCACGGCGACTACAGCTCTGCCCCGATTCCAGGACCCTCCGCCACGCTCAGGACCGAGGCAGCTGCTCGTCACCTTGAGAGCCCGCTGAGCAGCCCAAACTGTCAGGAGCGTTATCGAAGTACCACGAGTCGGTTCACAGAGCTCTGACACGGCACTGCATCACATGCCCAATGGGGGGGCCCATAAAAGAGTCAGCGGACAAGGGGTAACTAGTGGCTGGCTGTGCAGAATCCAGCCTACTCGGCATGCAATGGGGGGTCAGAGGGCTGGGTATGGACCGGCCTAGCAGCTGCCCAGCATGGAGGGTGAGGATGGACCGGCCTTGCAACCAAGCAGCATGGAGGGTGAGTATGGACCCGCCTAGCAACCACTCAGTGTGCGGCCAAGCCTCCCAAGGAGTGGTGGAGAAGCCACACTGCAGCAATTCCAGGCCACAGCTCCGTCCCTGCCTCCAGGCGCTGCTGTTAGCCCCCGAACCATGGCAGCCTGTTTTCTGCTAGTGAAACAACAAAGGAAAAACCACTGTCTTCAAGGGAAGCAGCATAAACAAGAAGCTTAAGGACGACATAGGACCTCTGTCTGAGCAGAGCGGTGAAGGCATCTGCAATTGGAGGAGAGAGCGATTAATAACTGCACTGCCCACCCCGCCCCTGTCCACCAGAGGCACTAGGCATTGAGATACCACTGCTTCACCCAGAGCTGGGACTCAGCGGCCTCCTCGGAAGTGACCCACGCACCACCGTGCCTGAAGGTCAGAAGTGGGTTCTCCAACTCACATGCACATCGGGAAAGCGTGGTCTGGGCTGGGCCACCCTCGCTTCCGCGCAGGGCCCCTCGGCTCTGTCTGAGCCCCAACGTGCACCGAGGACACAACTGCCGCCTGCCCCCACACCCCAGGAGCCGCGGCTGTCCTGCTCTCTTCACTTCAGTGGGCTATTGTCACTAAGCACTCACACGCAAGTCCCTGGGGACGTGGAGTCCTGAAAACGCACCGCCCTCCGCGTTTCCTACCCACCTGCGTTTCTTCTTGGCTAATTACAGTTCCCATCACGGTTAGACACTGGGCCAAACAGCTCCAGCCGAGGTGCTCACTGCCCTCTGATTATTGTGCAGCCTCACGGCGTGCACTACTCCTGTTATATTAAAACAACACACACCTTGACAGGCGTATAAAAAGCCGGCACAGGAGTTATTTAATACTCTGAAGTTCCTGCGATGATGAATGAACTCCAAGTTTACTTTTTTATTAAAAACATATTTTAAAATATGTACATATAGATATATACATACTTAAACACATATACATGGGCGCACAGATTTAAAACCTGAAATAACATTTCAGGAACAATCAGCATGCATAGATAGGCATATTCTCTAATGCTCTTGTTAGGCAAAGCTTCGGAAGCCTTATCTTATCAACCGTGTCTAGTACTTAGCATTCAGTGCTCCTGTTGGGTTTCATTTCTGAAAAGCACCTTAGCTACTGGCCGTTACGTAGTGTTCTCCAAACACTGTCCTGTACATTCAAAGAGCACGTCATCGTAGAGAGAAGACATCTCTAAAGGAAAATGCTCTGTATAACCACGAACCCTAAAAGCGCCCGCTAACTGGAGGCACGGAGGGCAGTAACAGAGACCGTGGAATTTGGTCAAACACAGGAGGCGTGGAGGGCAGTAACGGAGACTGTGGAATTTGGTTGAGCACTTATTCATCCAGTTATCAAAGTCAGTGGGAATTATCTGTGGCTTGGTTCTCTCGATTTTGTACCTCATCATTGTCTAAATCCCAAAAATAAGTCACACAAGTGTCCACTGTAATGTCCCTAATCCGCACAGACACAACCTGAGGTTGCACAGACAAAAGTAAACTGAAAGCATCTTTTATTTTCTCAGCCCTGAGGGTCTATACTGCTGACACCCCCAGAGGACGGAGGTCACTCTGAACTTGTAAGGATGAGAGTGACGATGACCCTGCGTGGAGCAGGTATGGGCACGGTCCAGGCTCCAGTCCTGACTGGCAAAACGTAACCAAGGATCAAACCAGTGCTTCTGAGATCTTAACGATATTCAAATCGCAAGAACCAGCTCACATTTAAATGTTCACGTAAGACCATAAATTCTGAGAACTTCCGAGTAGTGAGAGCTGGACTGTGTTCAATCCACATGTACGAAACTACTCCCAACCTGCTAATAAAGGTGTCACCCTGAGCATGATTCATAATGAATGCTCGGTGCTAGAATCCTTAGCAGTCCTGTGCTTCATATGCAGAAGGTATTAAACCAGAGCAGAGTTTACAAGGCCACTCAGTGGCCCCACAATATGGCCTTCAAACTCCATAAATGACAGGCCGCATTAGAGATTCCGTGGGGACAACCAAGCAGGGAGGCAGCAGTGCGTAATTCTGCCGTCTCATGAAAGACAACTACTTTTAGCTCATGTGACCACAGCTCCCATCTCTGTTCAGAGTCAGAACATGCCACGCTGCACGCTCCTACCCACAGAGGTCACACAGGGTCTGTCGGCTCAGTCTCCCCTATCTGCTGAAAGCAGAAATAATAACACATTTAATGACAGGACAGTGTTTTACATTGATAGGGTACTACTTATTCCTTATATACCTCATTTTAACTTGGCTGAAATACCACAAACTAGGGTGAGACAATCATTTTTTAAGAATTATTTTTATTTAAATTTATTTATTTATTTTAATTTGACCAGAGAAGGACAGAGACAGAGACAGAGAGAAAGCAAGCCGTCCAGGACTCAAACTGTGGTCAGCCATGTGGGACTCCAGCACCCTTAAACACCATGCCACCTGCTGGCCCCCAAGATGAGGCAATTATTTTATTCCCTACAGAGACCCAGAACTACGGTCCGGCTCCTTTCACCTAAACTTCACTGAAGAAGTGAAAATAAAGTCAATTACAGAAACAGCAGCAACTACCAATAGGTAAAAAAAAATGCAACTGCTTAAGATACTCAAAGGCTAGCTCTTGAAGGATATTCAAGGCATAGTTCATTTTCTTGGATACTTCTATCATCATAAGAACCATACAGCAGTAAAATTGACTTGTCTGCCTCCCCCATAAGTTCGCCAACATCCAGAGGGGACCGTGTGTGAGTCAACGCGGTCTCGTAAAACAACAGGGTGCCCGTAAAGCGGACAGCCAGCCGCTGTTGACGGACGAATGGACGGTCACTCGACATCCAGCCGTACTTACCGATGACCAAGTGCAGACCAGGCACTGAACTCCCGTGAGTAAACGAGAAACAGGAGAAGGCGTTAGCCCACCACTAGAGAAAAAGAAACAAGAGTACATGCTCCAGGTACAGAGGAAAAGTCCGGGACCAGTGGCATGAAATGACACCCTGCAGAGAAACAGGGCAAAGCTACCCAGGGAGACTGGGCTTCGACCACTTGATGGAAGAAGCGCGTCTTGAAGGGACTTTAGAAACAGTCTACTCCTACCCTTTGAGCTGGGGTCAGCTAGCAGCCGTTCCCGTTCCGTCTCTGCTCCACCATGGCTCATCTGCCTTACTTTCCTTCAGAACACTTGCCTGCTCGGTGCCGTCCCTGTCGTTTCTCTCTCGGCCCAGCAAGCTCGCACGCGGCACGAGGGCAGAGGCTGCAGCTTGGTCACCGTGTCCCTGGCACCTGGGACAGCACTGGGCACATGCTGAGCCCTTGATGTGTCATCCGTGTGCACGTCTGTGTGTCTGTGTGTGCTCACATGTGCTCACATGTGTGTCTGTGTGTGTGTGCATGCACGTGTGTGTGCAAGGCTGAATGAAAGAGTCTACATGGCTTTGTTGAGTGGGATGCTTGATGAAAGAACTGAAGACATGCAGGACAGTCAGGATGCAAGAGCAGAAACAGAGAGGCTTTGCAGTCTCAGGATGAGCTGGGCGGCCCCGGGGAGCCATACAAGGAGAAACAGAATTGATCCCTCTCACGTACTCGTTTAGAGAAGTCCAGGAGGAGACGTGAGTGGGGGAGACACAGAAGGAGCTGCCAGGCAGAGTCCAAGAGCAGAGTGTAAGGAGGCAGGGACAGTCACCCGGTCAGGTGTCAGCCGTCCTAGAGCCCTGTGCAGCCGCACCGAGCCGGGGAGCAGCGTGAGAGCACAGTGACTTCAATGACGTGTGGGGACCATGGCTCTCCCATGCAGCTGCCCTCCAGGGGAAACCTTTTCATACAGCGGTGCCCTCTCCTCTCAGAAGCCAGCCACACGCGGGGAAGAGGGGGCATCAACGACATCCTCACTGGACTCTAACGAGGTCCCAGGGAGGCCCTGCCTGCTTAGCGCCTGAAGAAGTCAACGGGCCACAGGAAGGGGCGGTGCGGGGCGCTCAGCAGAGGGGACCTGGACGCAGAGTGCTCATGCCGGGGGACAGGACAAAGAACAACAGAAGTGGAGAGAGCCCAAGAACGTTGGCGATAAAGAACCCTCCGGGGGCCGGCCCTGTGCACAGTGCCTTAGTCTGTGCATGGACATAAGTGGACCACGTCCAGTTCAGATTCATCCAGGGGCTTGAAAAGCAGGCTGAGTCCCTGCGCATGTGAGCCCCGAATCTTGACAGGGAGGAGACGGAGAAGGGGTGCTCTCCCTCCCTCCCCGCCTCGCTTTCTCTGGTAAGTGCCCGTGCCCTCTGGCAATAAAAGCAAATTTGAGAAAGAGACAAAGTAACCAGATTGACCTCGTCCTTGTCCACAGCAGAATTCAACAGCAGTGGATGGCGCAAACACGGCTCTGTGGCTCTAAGACGCCCTGGGAAGACGTTCTGATAAAACGACTTCGCTCATTGGGGAAATGTCCATTTCCCATCTGAGCTTCAATTTCTTCAGCAGAACGCCTTCCTCACGGGGCGGGAGGAAGGCACTTGGAAATCTGCGTCTCACAGACCTCAGCTTCTGCTAAAAGGAGAGCTCGAAGCACCCAAACGTGAGCTCTGTCCTTTAGAAGAACACGAAGGGGGCATCAGCTCCGTTCCTACCGGGGTGAGGGCAGAGACGAGGCCAGAGCTCCCGGAGGCCTGCCGGGGAGCTGCATGCACACTGGCGCTTAGCTGAGTGTCTCACCCGAGGACAACGCCGCAGACGGCCTCCACGCAGGGCACACGGGAGGTCTGAGCCCACCGAAGTCACGGTTTATGAACACAGAGCATTTCTAACTCTGAACAGTGTTCTTATGTAAATGTGAAATGTTTCTATTTTAGAAGAAATTGAAGTATTTTTGAGCAAAAGTACTTTTTCTTTGCATAGAATTTCAGTGCAAATTAGTATAAACGGCAGGGGATCTGGCGCTTTTCCGTACCCCCTTGTCAGCCCGCCTTCGTCCGATAACCTATTCCTGACTGCTGCATGGGCTTTTATCTCCCACTGTTACCTTCTTAGGCTTGCTTCCTTCCCCTTCTGCATCCTACCATCGCATCCCGGGCGTCCTCATGGTAGGAGACTTTTCATCTTAATTAAACAGAGGAAGGTATCCATCGTCAGTCATTTTATTGCACTTATCCAAATGTCCAGAAGCCGTGAGGAAACTGCACGAGCTCTCGGAAATCCAGTGTAAGATATACAGGTCTAGAACTGCGGCAGCCAGAACTAAACACTGCTCGTAAGTGCTGACATGCAGCCCCGCTCCGTCTGAGTGCCTTATTAAAGATAATACACTTCGACGTGAGTGCCATTCAGATTCTAAAATAAAGCAACAACCTCCTTACTACTTAGACTTCACACACTCACTCCTTGGTCAGAATGCCAAGTAAGAGGGGTGGGAGTGAAATTCCGCCGCAGAGTTTATTTCCTGAACTAACAGCGTTGAGAACCCCCGCCTCCTGGACTGAGCACCGATGACCGGCACCTCCCATGGACGTGTGTCACCCAGGTTAGGCCGAGCCCGCTAATACTTACAGCCTGCGTGACACAAGGGGACACGTGGGAAATGAAGAGCTCGGAGGGAGGCGCTCTCAGCGCAGCCTGCCCATTTACCACAGGGACGGTCTGAGCTTCCCAGCTCCCTTCTTTCCCCCGACTGCGAGGGAGAGACGTATATGCAGCCACCTGGAGAACGAGCCCGTCCGCGGTGGGCAGCAGGCAGTTCACGGAAGCAGTCTGCGAACTGCTCGAGGGTCAAGTGCCGTCATTGCCCGCCTCCCCTCGGCCCGCGCACTGCTCCCGTAACCCCGAACTACAGCCAGACCGGCCTCCCTGCTCCCCAGAAGGCTTCTGCCTTCCCATGTGTCCGTGTGTGCACGGACACCCGCCCTCCACCCTCCACACCTGCCACCCTGGAGGACGCCCCTGGACATTCCACTCGGTCTCCCTCCCTCCTCTGACCTCAGAGCCACTAGGGCGACTGTACAAGTGAATCCTCAGCTATCGGGCACTTCTTTCCGGGATGCCCAAGTTGTTGCTGGAGTAGTTACCATCACCCAAACCGTCCTCCTGTGTCCGCCTGTCCAGCCGATGCTCTAACGTACAGGACCACCGTGAACGCAGTTGCCGTGGTGGCAGGGCACTGCAGAGAGGTCCCCGCGGGGGTCAGTCACGCAGCTCTGGCCAGCCTTGCCCCTCCCTGCCTGTCCCGCCGACCAGCAAGCGTGCTCGTCCGGCGATGGCTCTCTGGTGGAAAGAAGCGGGTACCGTAATACTGTGTCCTGGACGCTCGACTCCGAGGGAATCGTTCTAATCTGAAATAGGCCGGGCGGCCCCAGGGTGGCGAAGGCCTGGCTGCTCTGCATGGACACACGTGCGTGGCTCATGTTCCCCCCAGGCCACGGAGCTGAGAGCCAGCACCACTGACCTGGTCTAGAACCAGCCCCCATCTGAAGACACAGGCTCTTAGCGCGTCCGTGACACATTGGTCGGGAGCAGTGGGCGACAGGCAAGGAAACAGTCACGCAATCGCGAGCTTCTCACCCTGAGGTGACTGTTAAAACTCGGCTTGGGGTTGTGAAAAGTGTAAAGCCCTCTACTGCGATCAGGGGAGCTATCTGTGACCCAGGTAAGGGACCACGGACAAGGGCCCTACCACTGTCACAGAGAGAGCTGCGGAAGCGCCACGCACCCCGGAAAGAAAGCCAGCCCCGCTCACCAGGCTGGCCTGTGGCCTGGTGGTGAAGGCAGCTGGTGGCCAGCCATGAGTTCACATCCAGCCGGCAGCTTGAAACACACCAGATGCATGTGTGTGCGTGCCCCAAATTCCGACAGGGTGCGGAAATGGATACGTGAAGGCAGTGTGATCGCAGACGTTTTGCACTAATTCTTAACGTAATCTGGATGATAACATTTTGGTCACTTCAAACTTATCATCAAAAGCCTTTTCCTTATTCTAAATTCATAGAAACTCATACAGATTTCTTTCAATGTTTTTCAAAGCAAAAATGTTTTTAACCATTTAGAACTTCAGGGTATGGCTGGAAAACATCCGTAAGGAATCAAAGAAACTGCCATTTCTAAGGCCCTGTTTCTTAGGTTGGGCCTGGTCAACATGAAGCCCGAAAGCGACCACCCTCAGTGGACAGGTGCTGAGAGCGAGTGGGTGAGGTGACACAGACAGAGAGACCTTCTACCCACGAGAAATGCCCTTCACAGGGAACACAGAAGTGAGCTTTTCCCTCCTTCACTGACAGTTAAATAATCAAAAACAGGAACAACACTTTGATCTTAGATGATCAAAGACTTCATCGGTTTTCTTTATTCATCTTAGTTTTCTTTCCTAAGTTAACCAAGTGCACTGTCTAGATCAGTTCATGTCACCAATAGCAAGACCTAGCACTCATCCAGGTGACGAAGACTGAGTGACACCTGTCCCTGACTGGCTTTGAGCACAGGGCATCCCCCCGCCACTGCTCACAGCAGACCGTGGGGCTAGAAACCAGGAGCGTGCATGTGGAGCCCCTGCTAACAGTGAGGAAAAGTGCGGACCGCCATGGGGACCGGACGGTGACGCCACACAAAGCTCTCTGCCGGGAGACCTCCCTGCACACGCTGAGTGTTTAATGTGTAAATGTGCTTTAAGAGCACATTCTGAGAAACGGGGCACGCTCATAGGCTGTGTGGTACAGAGACCCCAAATAACTCATGCCAGGCTTTGGTTCAGGGACCCCCTCTTGTGCTGAAGCGGTGGGTACAGCAGTGCGTGTCGGCCACCAGAGCTGATGGGCGTGTGGCGGGACCAGAGACAGCTGTGTCCAGAGAGGCCTCTCTGCAGCCTGGTGCCCACCTAACAGCGAAGGCGGTTTGTGTTGGTGGTATTACAGAACAGAAGAACAGAAAAATACCATTTCAGAGGCTACTGTGAAAAGTTTCACAAGATTGAAACCATAGAAGTTATGGAAGATCAACAGAGTGGGGAAAAGGGAGGATTTGGTTTTGTAACTTCGGACGACCATGACACAGCTGATAAGACTATGGCTCAGAACTGACACTCTACTACGTGGGAAAGGCCCTTTCTAAACAAGAGAAATGCCGTCAGACTGCTGGGCTCGTCGCGGTCGCCTTACGCTGCTACTCCTGACACGGAGATACCTGGAAAAGCTATCTCAGCAACGACAGGAAGTCAGTAAGTGAGATGCCTTGGACAGGAAAGGAATGGCTAAGAGCATTGTTCCCTGCATCTTACTAACACCCAAAAGAATTTATTAAGTATACAAAGGGAAATTAAAAATTTCCACCAACATGGGCAAAATGTCAGCCCTCCAATCAATGTGAGGCCACGTGCGTGATTGTCAATATCCAGTTAATACATGGCTGCAGCCAGCAAGTGGCATAGTGCTTAGGGGCTGGACTCCCACATGGCTGACCGCGGCTCGAGTCCTGGACCTAAAGGTTTGGAAATCACATCAGGTGTGTATGTGTGCACACGTGCACGCCCAAAATCCCAGGAGGAGACAGCAGAAGAAGGGACTGGGGTGTGGCCGCCCCTCTCCCTGTCTCCAAGGAGCACATGTGCCCTATGGTTAAAGTCTTAGATAAAATAATAATTAATGTTCAGCTTCTTGGAAGCTTACTTGGTGTGAATCCTTTCTTTTTTATTTTTTTGAGAGTTTTAGAGACATAGAAAGTGAGAAATCATCCCTGGGGGGATGGCCATGCCGTAATCCCCTGTCCTCCATCATCCTCTCAGAACTTGGGGCACACTCACACATATGCTCAGCATGAATTTCAGAACACGGGTCCAGGACCCAAGCTAGTCACCACGTGGGAGTGCAGCACCTTAACCACTACGCCACCTGCTGGCCACTTCTTGGTGTAGCTCTTAATGACAAATTCAGTATTTATCCTTATTCTCAATGAGCCAGTGCAGACCGAGTGTTCATTAAAGAAAATACGATGGTTACCGCAAACACTTTTCCTTCCTCCTGAAGCACCCAGGGGAAACGCCACTGGCCAGGTCTCTCCTGCTCGCCTACTCGGCAGGTGCTCTGGCCTTCTGCCTTCCTTGCCCGAGACGCCAACCCCAGCTCCCCGAAGTTTGCCCCAAACCACCAGAGTGACCTTTCTGCAACTCTTCCTCCAACTGACCTTCATTCCCCGAGGATTCTTCCTATCCAGGGGCAGCTGGAAACCCTGTGTGTCAAGGCCTTTGGAAATCATTTCCGGCCTTGGTTCCAGACCCTTCTTGGCCCACTCCTCCCACCACACCCTGCGCTCCCCTGGAGTCTCTCCCCGCCATCGCTGCTCGCTGCAGGGTTGTGCGTGGCTTGCCACAACCACTCCGTCCTCCCCAGTACCTTCTCCGCATCCGCAGCAGCTTTCCTGCCACCTCGACAGCCCCCGACCCATCAGCTCCAACCCTGCCTCCGCGCCACATGGAACTCGCTCTGCTTCTGAGTAAACCACCAGCGTGCCTCTCCTCTGTCCCCCAGCTTCTCCCTGAACTCTGCGCTTCGGCCTGGATGTGGCCTCAGCCAGGGAACCGGCTTGGGCTCCTGAAGGGCTTCTGGTGCTGAGCCTCGGCCGGGCCGGGCCCTCTGCTCTGTGCCACCGCTCTCACTGCCCAGACGGCCTGGGCTCCACCGGGATTCCCACCCAGTTTACACCGCCGGACTGGGCCTGGGTGTCCCATAAGCCCTTCAGAGGTAGGGGGTATAGTTACTCCATGGCCACAAAACCAAGTCATGTGGGAGATAGAGACGCCACACACATGCCAATGGGGTCATGCTCAATGTGCTTCCCCTGTGGCTAAAGACTGAACACGGCTTAAAAATTCACATGCTGGGATCAGCAGATGGCGAACCTGTTTCGTTTCTGGACTCCCATGTAGGTGACTGGGGTCCCAGGAGCCAGCAGCCCCCGCCAAAACAAAATTCATGCCAGGCACATGTGCATGTGTGCCCAAGATCTCAAGAGGAGAATGGAGGAGGAGGGATTGCCGCGTGGCCATCCCCTGGGAGGGGGAGGTCTCACTTTCTGTCTCTCTGTCTCTCCAGCGAGTGCACATGTCCTATAGCAAACATTTCTCTTAAAAAATTCACATACCAACGTTGGAAGGTCACGTGCCGACATGTGAATGCCAATGCACTGAAGCTCACGTGCCGACATGTGAATGCCGATGCACTGAAGGTCACGTGCCGACATGTGAATGCCGATGCACTGAAGGTCACGTGCCGACATGTGAATGCCGATGCACTGAAGCTCACGTGCCGACATGTGAATGCCGATGCACTGAAGCTCATGTGCCGACACTTTGGAGCTCACTGACACATTGATGGAATGTCACACTCAATATTTGAGACAAAAATTACAGTTGTCCCGGGCTTCTCTTAATAGTTATTCTTCATGGTTTTGGTTTGCCTGTTTTTCTTAGTCTCTTTTGCTTAACTTTCTTATTTTCATTTTTATGAAAGAAAAATTTATTGACTGAATTAAAGAAATGCTACATGAAAGACTGAATTGATCTAGTAGGAAAAAGCAAATTACCTTGCTGTATTTCAGTTTTCTTTTTTTAAAGAGTTATTTATTTCCATTTATTATTATTATATTATTATTATTTAATTTGACCAGAGAGAAAGAGAGAGAGGGAAAAAGCAGGTTGCCAGGACCGAGACTCAAACCACAGTCAGCCACGTGGGAATCCAGCGCCTTTAACCACCACGCCACCTGCCGGGCCCTCAATTTTCTTACTGACAAACATAGGTAACAGACCGTGGTCACAGGAGACCTTCGGAAACATAAATAAAGCCTGAGACATGCCTCCATCATGCCCCCAACACACCAACACACGCCATTCTGCAGGGATTCACTCTTCTCCTGGGAGGTAGATGAGATTAAAGATGTCGACTGCGGTGCCTTTGATTGGATTTGTTGTTATTTTTGTTGCTTTTGCCAGAGGGAATGTATACTAGAGAAAGAGAAAGGAAAAGGGAAGCACCCGGCAGTGGGGCGGGGTCCCGCTGCGGTCCCTTCTCCATTTCTCTGACCTGCTGGGGTCTGGGGCCACATGCACACACAAGCCAGCCGCACTTCTCAATTTGCCAGGACTGGGACTTGAACCACAATCGGCCACATGGGACCCACCTCCCTTAGCCAGCAGGCCATGGGCTGGTCTGTTTTTTTCTGAAGGTGCATCAAGACACATCCTCTTTTCTGTCCATAGTAAGAATGGAAAACAGTTGAGTGAAATTTTTCTTTATCCTAAATTCCTTTTTGGGTGAAAATTATGCTTCTTTGCCTTTTCTGATATGTTTTTACAAAGTATTACTGAAAGCTAGTGCTTCTATTTTGCTATGATAGCTGTGAAAAAGTAGGTTTCATGTTTCATCCCTCAGCAAGCAATCTACCTTAAATGAAGTGCATAAGATAAATGTATTTTATGTAATTTGCGAGTATATAAAACAGCAGAGCCGGCCCTCGAGCAACACTTGGTGGCCCCGGACCCACACAGGCCTCCCTGCACAGGCATGTGACCCCTGCTGGTGGGCTGGCTGGATAGTGGAGTGGAGACTGTTGGCCCACATGTCCCCCCATCATTCCTGTCTCTCATGAAAGAGCCAAAGGAACCACTCACAAAAGCCTAGTATGCAAATATCTCCCTATTAAGAAAACATAGTCTAAGGAAAAAAAAAAAAAAACCCTACGGTAGTCCCAGAGAAAGGGAATTTATGTTTAACGTGGTCTGTAAAGGCTGCACTGCTGCAGAGCAGCAGAAATCGGTAAGCATGCTGCCCGACCCGCTCCCACACAGCCCCCAGCTTTCCGATTTTTCTACGAGCATCTTTCCTATTCTTTTTTTGGAGAGGTTTTTGCTTTAGGGCACATGTGCCCAGCATGAGTTTTAAGCCACCAGGTCCAGGACTCAAACCATGGTTGACTACATGGGAGTCCAGTGACATAGCCATTATGCCAACTGCTGGTCCCGCAAACCAAGCATCTTGAGACTCATGCCTCTCCAGGACTTCCTGGGGTAGAAAGGAAGATGAATTCGGGGAAATCAAACTGTTAGAGTAGAGTAGACTCGGTGTGCCTGTCACCCTAGCTGACGGACACGGCGAGGCCTTGCCAGGAGCATTTCTCTCTGCCTCTGTCTCTCTCTTGTTCACAGGAAAAATAAAGCCGACAACACTCTGGGGAGACCCGTCCCCGTTCTGTGAGACATACCCTTGCGGGGAGCGCTAGAGGGAGGGGCGAGAGGGTTGTGCACTGGCCAGAGGTGGGGAGAGGCCGGAAGACAATGCACCCTCACTCCCTTTCCCAGGCCTGTCCTCGAGGGTGTGGAGGGATCTCTCACCCCCCACCATCTGCCCTGATTTTGTGGAGCCCAAATGACCCAGGGAGGGGCACGCTCAACTCCTACCCTCCAGCCAGCCCGTCCCACACAAGGGGGAGGCTCGCCCCCCACCCCCAGCGTGCCTCGCTCACCTCCCAGACTAGGGTACCAGGCACACTCACAGCCAGAACACAGTCTGGAGAGCCTGGCCAAGCCTCGAAACCCGCGTCCCACATGGCAGCAATGTCGGCATTCGCAGACCAGACATTTTTCCCCAGCTGTGACCAGTAGGCTGCGGACTCTGACGGCAAAAGTACAAAACACACAGCGTGAGAGGGCAGAGGCGGTGTCAGCAGACAGGGATTCTAAGAAGCATCAGGAAGAGATATTGGAAATAAAAAAGCATGTGCACAGGTGAGACCAGCTGTGCCGGCGAGACACGCCCGCAGACCCTCCCGGCTGAGAAACAAGGAGGGACAGCCACAGCCACGCAGAGGGATGGCCACGGACGGTCCACCGTGTGTGCCGGGAGGGCCAGGCTGGGAAGGGAGAGAGGACAGAAGGGTGGGGACAGAGTGGCCAGGCATTTCCCCAAGCCCTGTCAGGCCCCAAACCACAGGGGCGGAAAACCCAGGGAGCACCAGCGGGGAACGCCCGGACATGGCACCTCGCTCAGCCATGATGGAGCTGCAGAAAGGCTGATACGTAAAGAAGACAGAAATCCGTGGAAGAGGCCGCGGCTTTTAGGCCTTCTCTATCCAGGGACAAGCCAATTCCCAGGAAGAGGGCAGGATGGAAACGCAGGAAGTGGAGACGGGGAGAGGCCCACCCTCGGCAGGAGCCATGCCAGGCCGAGGCCGCCTCTCTGCAGTCACTAACGGCTGAGTGCTCAGGCCCACGAAAGCTACGGGCGAGGGGTCAGGTGTTTCTGAGTGAAATCTGCCAGCTAAGGGGTGTAAGCGTTCTCTCCCAGGGTCCCCGCGTCTGCCTTCGGAGGCAGGGCAGGCACGACATGGAGAGCCGGGCCGGGGTGAAGACCCAGATTGTCCAACAACCTTGACCACGCCTTCCCTCCCCAGAAAGATGCAGGGCCCCTCCAGAAACAGGGCCCAGTATCAGGGCCCTGGGGCGACTGCCTGAGAGCCCAGGGCTTGTTTGTTTAAATGCAAACCTACAGCTCTTTCATGATAAAATAATACCTTCTAAATAAATCTCATTTCCTTTTTTTCACAGTCTGATCTACACTACACCAGGAAATCCATTCCTAGCCCATAATAATAATGCTTCTGATGGCATGAACAAACCACTAAATTAGCAGGATTAAGTCCTGGCCAAGCCAGGACACACGGGGACACGGCGCTGCGGCACTCCACAGCTCAAGAAGACGTGTAGTAAACCTCCATGTTTAGGACCCGCGGCTGAGCAACACGGCATTTCACCACGCAAAGACAGAGCTCTGTTGATGACACTGGAAGGGGGGGAACGGTCTCCGTGTTCGTGTGAAGAGCCATGCTGTACACGCGTGTCACTATCCCAAGGCACTGATGAGGCCGGCTGGGGCTCCCAGACGGACGTGGGCCCGGGTCTGCAGTCAGCAGCCTCCTCTGTCTCCCCACAGTTCTTCTTCACCCTGAAGCCCCGGGTATCTCCAGATCTGCCCGGTGCCCCTGACACGCACGCTACAACCAATCGCAGGTCGTTAACGTGCACTCAGCGTGGACACGGAAACCCACGTGCAGCCCGACTCCCTCCCTGGCTGGGCCCGAACGCCGCCCTAAGTCCCCACAGTAACCTCCAGAGTGTGTCCCATGCACCGGGAAAACCTCAAAATGAAAAACTGAAAGAAGTAAAGAAATGCGTGGCTCTCCGTGAGTCTTTGTGCCACGTTGTTTCAGACACTGGCATTGACTAGAAGTTGTAAAACCAGCATTTCGCTTTTTTGCAAGATGGCGTTCCAGACGCTCTCCGCTCCCCGTTTAATCGGTGTTTAGCTCTGTGTGGTAAGACAGCTGTTCCCAGTACATTCGTCAGCACTTACCCTGAGTTTAACTCGAGGGTTAGTTAATGTCCTAAATGGAATGTGAAGCTACACCATGCAGTTCCGTGGGCCACGTACTCAGAGGAGACTAGCCATCATTAGCTATAATCGCCCACTAAAGCAAAAGTTTAAAGTACATGACTTTGCAAAACTTTCCATTCCGGCTACACTCTCTCCATAATGACACCAAACTTTCTATTTTTTCTAACAAAGAAAGGTGAATGTCACCAAAAACATGAACTCACAGAAAGAAATGGAAATGTTTTCTTTTCTTTCAGCTTCCAATATTTTCTTGCTACTGGAGAATGAATAGTTATCCTACCTTTAAAAAAATTGTTTTAAAGAAAGGTGCGGGTGCCGGCAGGTGGCATGAAGGATGAGGTACTGGATCTACATGGCCCACTCCATGGTTCCATTCCCAGGCCAGGTGGCTTGAAAATCACACAGGGTATGTATGTACATGCCCCCAAATCCCAAAGAGAACGGAGGAAAAGGGACTGCGGTGTGACCATACTCCATGGGGGGTGATTTTTTGCTCTCTCTCATTCTCTCTCTCTCTCTCTCTCTTTCTGGTGAGTGCATGCGCCTATGGCAAAAATCTAAAAAAAAATAATAATAATTTTAAAAAAGTTAACAGTGGGAATCTAAAAAAAATAATAATAATTTTAAAAAAGTTAACAGTGGGGCATTTCCCTCTATGGCACACACCCCACATAAATGCAACTGGAGAGCCGAATGGTGACACAGTGGCAGGGTGCAATGCTCCAAGAGACAGTCCCATACATCCGAAGGTCTCACTTCAATCTGGACCCAGCGCCCTCCCGGGCACACGCTGCCCAGGCCCAGAGTGGGCTGAGGGCGGGTGGGTCTCACTGTTGGAAGCCCATTAGTGGTGCGTGCACTCTCTCACCCTCAGAAAAAAATAAGTCAATATATTTTTTATAGATTAAAGTGTTCATTTATTAAAAAAGAAATAGCCCTTCTGTCACCTTAAACCATCCTTATTCTTAGGATTTCCAGCCAGGGTGGCATCAGCACACAGAATTACACAGCCGAGTAATGGAGCCGCGCTGGTTCATTATCTCGGGCAGATGAACACTCACCCTTTCTGCTTTGGGTAAAAAAATGTATACGGTAAAATATAAAAAATAAATCTTTTATCCCCCTTTATTGCAGCTGGGGATTTCTGATGAACACATTGGGTTGTGTTTGGTGCTTGGCTGAGTCCTGAAAGCTTGATGCAGAGTGCTATTGTGTGTGCTTGATACTTCGAGAACTTCAAAAAACAAAGACCCCCCCCCATTTCCCCTAGAATAACAACAGAGGTGGCAGAAGGGTCCCATCGACCACACCTATTCTCCAGTAGCATCTGCGTCTACAGGTGGGGACTGTCTGCCTGGGAGTTACTGGGGTCATGTGACCTTTGGGGACATGTGACCTTAAACTCCGTCCTCACGCTGTGCATGGGAGGGGGGGAGGGGGGGCAGACACGGTCCCAGGAGCCCGGCCTGCCGGTGCACTCAGCACACCACCGGTCACGAGCAGCTTTCTCAAGGCGGTTTGCGCAAACTAGGCGGTCCGTTGCATGCGCAGCTGTACCCCTGGGAAAGGGAGGTGGCCTTCCCAGGAAGTTCCGGAGAGCTGGCAGGATGTGCCTCCCGGTTCCTTCCGATGGGCATATTTTTATGCTCAGTCTAAAGCGGCTCTGAATGAATCTTCAAAATTGGAAACTAAAATAGATCATCTTCATATAGCTGCTGACAGTATTTCTAGAGCGCAAAACTGTCAACATTCCACTTCATCTCTATGAAAGTCTGGCTCCTAAGCGCCGTGGGCCCGTGGCCACAAGAGCAGTGATGTTAGTGTCGTTGTAACTGTGGTCATCACGTTTCCAGTCCTTGGAGCCAGAGACTACAGACACTGAGGGGTAAACCGGACACTGGGACACGCTGGTGGGAAAAGAGGAACCGAGGACGCCCCCTTCACTTCCGAGGCCCAGGGTGGGGGCTGACAAGGCGGAGCCCACACTCTGCACTGCTGGTCAACATCAACCAAGCCCACTCCGCTGTCTTCCTCGCAGGTTAGGTGAGCAATGCTCTCTCTTTAAAAGCACTCCTCAACGAGGGACCAGCAGTTAGCGTAATGGTTATGTCGCTGGACTCCCACGTAGTCGACCGCGGTTCTAGTCCCGGACCCGGTGGCTTAAACTCACACCAGGCGCGTGTGCATGCGTGCCCAAGATCCCAAGAGGAGAATGGAGGAGAAGGGATTGCGGCGTGACCATCCCCCCTGGGGGGTGATTTCTCACTTTCTGTCTCTCTGTCTGTCTCTGTCTGTCTGGCGAGCGTATGCGCCCTATAGCAAAAATCTCTCAAAAAAAATAAAAATAAAAAAAATAAAAAACACTCCCCAACGAGTCTGGACTCTCTTGAAGGAAACCATGGGAAATGCATACGATGAAAAACCTACGCACGAAATTGAAAAACGTTCTGTAACAAAATAAAGGCACACCCGCTGGTTCTAACTGGCCGAGCAGAGTCCAGTTCTCCGCCCCGAGAAGGCGGGGCCCTCGGTGGGAAGGAGCCCCTGACAAGCAGCAGCAGGCCCTGCTCCCCAGCAGCAAGAACACGCAGGTGGAAGCCTGGGCAGAGGGTGACATCACTGAGCTTTGTGGACAGTTTATGGGGACAGCGCCCTCAAGCCAGCAGTTTACAAGTGGACAGCTCACTTGAAGGAGAAACGGAATGAGGTTGGAGAGTGGGCCACCCACAGCAGTCTGCGAGGGAAAACCCAGTCTGGGTGCTGCCTGGAGGGGCCCGCCATGCACGCAGGAACACGGCCAGCCCAGTGCACAGCCTGCACGCTCTGAGCGAGAAGTTCCCATGCAGCCCGCCTCTGTCCTGGGGTGCCACAGTTGCGGGCAGGAGCAGGGATGCAGTGCACATGGCACGAGGGGCTCGAGACCTGAGGTGTTCCCGTGAAGAACTGCAACGGGGGTGGCATGAGGCGTCAGCACTGTCTGGAGAGAAAGCAGCCGCCA
>NW_006199647.1:845012-849386 GCF_000334495.1 Tupaia belangeri chinensis
CAACACTGGCGGGGAGAAAAGCCGCCCGCCATGGCTACAGGGGAGTGGTCGGTCAGAGCAGAGGCAGAGAGGCCCAGGGCGAGGACGCGGCCAAGTTTTTTGGAGGCTCAAGGCCGAAAATCACTAACCTCTGCTGATGGTTGTGGGAAACGCAGAAAGTCAGCAAGTCGAAGCCAGCGCCTGTCTCCACCAGCACGGAGCTCCTGCTTCATCCTCCCTGCGACCCAGACAGCATCTGACCAGGTGCCCTGGGGACCTACTGGGGCCTCCCCCACCTCACTGGGCCCCTCTAACTTATTTTGTGTTCCAGCCTTAAACAATCATCAAAGGGCACCCGCTTTCTTTAGTTATCAGTGCCGAAGAGGTCATGGGCATGGCTAACCCCCAGGGCTGTGCTGTGGATAGTGCCCACTCCTTGTTTTCATTTTTAATTCCATTTTCCGTGAACCTGTGGCAGCTGCCCTGTGCCAGCAGGAGTTCTCCTCACTCACCAACTCTGTAACTACATGTGTGTGCGCTTGCGTCTGCTGTGTTCTTTTGCAGGAAGAAAATAAGTACATGGGAATTTTTTATTATTTTGCTTATCGAAAGGAGAATAGATTTTTTAAAAATATAGAATGTAGGGCCAGCAGATGGTATAGTAGTTACATCACTGGACTCTCACGTGGCCGGCTGTGGCTCAAGTCCTGGACCCAGCAGCTTGAAACTCATGCCGGTCCCGTGTGTGTACAGCCCAAGATCCCGAAAGGAGAATGGAGGAGAAGGGATTGTGGTATGGCCATCCCCCCAGGGGGTGATTTCTCGCTTTCTGTCCCCAGGGTGTGATTTCTCACTTTCTGTCTCTCTGTCTCTGTCTGTCTGGCAAACGCACGTGCCCTATAGTGAAAACCTCTCCAATAAATAAATAAATAAATAAATAAATAAATAAATAAATAAGCTGGTTCACTTCATTTGCAGCTTCTTTCAAATCAAGGCTTTTGAGGAATCAAACATATTGCGTCTTAAATCTATTTCTGAAACCAGCTCCCTAACCTGCTTTGCTTTGGTTTAAGATAAGAATCTGAGAAAATTGCATTCCTATTATCACATTCCTACACAAACAGCAAACACCACACACAGTAATGATGCTACAATGTAATACGAACTTGAAACTTTCACCTCCTAGAAGTGTTACAAAGTGCCCCAGCTCTTCCTAACCATGAAAGAAACTAAATTGTAAGGGATGTTGCTACAAGCTTAGGACAGGGTTGGGTTTATTCCAAACAGTAGGAGGGATGGCCTGACGGCTTCCTTCTTAAAGCTATGGAAGGGCCGGCCTCTCCACGCAGTGCGGAGGGAAGCACACCCCACCTGCTTGACCGTGCATGCACGTCGGCCTTGGCAGCTTGAGAAACACACCAGGCACGTGTGAGCATGCCCCGAATCCCCGCAGGATGGAGGAATGGAGAAGGGACTGCCGTGTAGGCAGAGCCCCCTACTCCCGCGAGCACAGGCCCCCCCGAGAAAGGAGAACAAGCTGTAGAAAGCCACCTCACGAGAAGCTTCTCCCCAGTTCCTTTTTATTTCCCCACTTTTGCAACTTTCTTTCACTTATTGCAGGAATGATGACCAGCAGGTGAGAACGCCCACAGGTGTGGAGACATGAGAGCTTCGAAGTACGGAGCAGGACCGCCAGGGTCGGCATGGCAGGGACCGAGCGCCCAACCCTTCCCCAGCCTGCAACCGCGCTATAGAGCTGGGATGGGCCTGAGGCTCGGGACCGTGCCTTTACTCCTGAGCGCGCCCACGCCAATCTCACGCATGCACACGCACACAGAGAACGGAACCTTGGCACTCCCCGCCGAGCCCGCCCTTGGTCTCTAACACGCGGGGATGGAGTCACTGGTGCGCAGGGTGAGAAGCAGAAACGCAAATCGACTCTGACGTGGGGCACGTAAACCGCGCCAGCGCCTGTGAGTTGAGGGACGCCAGACGGGAGGCTCAGAATCAGAGTCCTCGATGGAGGGAAGAGGCAGAGAGGGGACCAGAACCACTCTGGGGCTTGTGGGAGGGCGAAGTGGGCGTGGACTTAGGAGACAGCGAGATAGCCGAGACGTGGCGTCTGTCACGTGCCCATGTAAGATGGGCGGCTAGGCCATCAACATCACCTACAACAGAGCGTGTGCGCACTGACCCTGCACGCTGCAGCTGGGACACGCGGTTCCCAGACACCTGGACGAGCCGGAGGGCGGGAGAGGCCCTGCTCCCAGCTCGGTCGATCTTTGAGATTGTCAATTGTATATGAAAGGACGTCGGTGGATCAGCATGGCGAGTGATGAGAGTGGCCCACGGTGCCGGGACACGCCTCCTCAGGTATCTAAGATACAGGCTCTTACTTAGTGGGGGGCCCCACCCGCTCCCCAGAACACCTCGGGACAGGCCAGGACAGGGACTTCGCCCACTCTGTGCCATCTGGTGTCCGGCTCCTCTGGGCCAAAGCCCACCTGAGTGCCTGAGAGCTGTGGGCACTGGGACTATGACCTGCCACATGTCCCAGCAGAGGCTGGTGACCTTGTACTAGTGAGAAACGGGGACCAGCGTACAGGAAGGGCACTGGCAAGCTACAGAGAGGGGCGGCCTGCATCCAGCCACCACGGTGTCCTCGGGGTCAGGAATGGCTCCCAGGTCCCTCCTGCCCGTCCCCAAGCCAGGACGGCTCCCAGAACTCGGATGCCAGCAGCAGGTCCCGCTGGGGCAACGTGTGAGCGGGAGCGGGGAGAGTGGGGGTCGCACTCCAGGAGAGCCTGTCCACGAGTCCAATTCACCTGGTGGGGCCCAGGGACGTGTGGTCACCTGCCCTCCAGGCGGTTCGGACGTAGCCGGGCTTGAGAACCAGCGGAGGGGAGCGTGTTTTATTTAGCTGTGTCTATTTCATCGGGCAATTTCTCTCACTTTTCTGTAATTCTCACTCAGATCTCAGTTCCTGTGCTCACGTGTAACATACCTTCTACTTTTCTTCAAAACAGAGAAAAGTGCCCTCGAGGACAGCAGAGTGCCGGGGCTTGAGACTAACGTGGCAGGATGCGATGGCACCGAGACTGTGCCCGTGGGCTGCTCCGTGAAGTCTGACCCACTCCCTTGATGGAAGTCAGATGTTACCTTCTTAGCCACACAGGGTGACGGCATTGCCACCAAACCACTCTGGGTTGTCACTCCTGCTGGATCGTGGCAGTGAACAAGCGCATTTGGGGAACCAGAGCCAGGTGGCCACACTTAATGAGCCAGTGGGGAACATTTAATAAAAGTCATGCAGCGAGTTCCGAGGTGACACCCCGGGTGGGAGCTCCTTGGCTGAATGAAATGCTCACGTGTTTACTGAGCCGTCCCCACAGACTCTGTGCCGCTAACCTGTTCACTACAGGCCTGGACGGCTGATGGAGCCGTCCCAACACGGGAGCGCCTCGGGCTTGACTCTGTGACAGCTAGTGCTCGTTTGCATATCGTGAGCAGCTCACCGCACCCTCACGGGCTCTAACAGGTCCCCAAAACACACGTGGGGGCCACATGCAACTCCGTACCACGGTCCTGCCAGCTGATGGGGTCTTGGCTGGGCGGGTCGCCAAGTTGGGACCTTGCGGGGTCTCTTTTGCTCTGTCTCTTTCATAAACTAAATAATTTTTTTTATAGAGGTTTTTGCTGTAGGGCATGTGTGCTCGCCAGAAAGACAGAGACAGAGAGAGAGAAAGCAAGAAATCACCCCCCCGGGGGGATGGCCACACCGCAGTCCCTTCTCCTCCATTCTCCTCTTGGGATCTTGGGCACGCACGCACACGCACCCGACATGAGTTTAACCCACTGGGTCTGGGACTCGAACCGCAGTCGACTACATGGGAGTCCAATGACATAGTCATGATGCTAACTGCTGGTTCTAATAATTTTTTTTAAAAGGATATACAGGTACCAGCAGGGGGTGTAGTGGCTAGGGTGCTGGACTCCCACATGGCCAGCCATGGTTCGAGTCCCAGAACTGGCACTTTCTCTATGGTCAAATTAAATAATAATAATTAATTAATATTTAAAGGGATATACAAAGTCTCTGCTTTCAAAATGTGTGAAACTTTGTTAAGGAAAACAGTGAGCACACTAAGGAAAGGTAAGTAAGAGGCACACAGGGAGACAGCAAGTGAATGGCACAGGGAGGCAGCAGGCGGGGGAGCCGAGAGCACAGGCTTTGGGAGCAGGGCAGATTTTCAGGAGAGGACAAGTGCTGGAACCCTGAAGATGAGTAGGGTTTTTGTAGCTGAACGAGGAAGAAGACCGACAAGAAAATCAAGTTGGAAAATGATCACAGAATTGAGTCAGTGAGTCTTTTGGGGTCAGAGAAACAGTAGGGAG
>NW_006199647.1:849754-862163 GCF_000334495.1 Tupaia belangeri chinensis
GAGGGGGGCGGCCTGCATCCAGCCACCACGGTGTCCTCGGGGTCAGGGATGGCTCCCAGGTCCCTCCTGCCCGTCCCCAGGCCAAGACGGCTCCCAGAACTCGGATGCCAGCAGCAGGTCCCGCTGGGGCAACGTGTGAGCGGGAGCGGGGAGAGTGGGGGTCGCACTCCAGGAGAGCCTGTCCACGAGTCCAATTCACCTGGTGGGGCCCAGGGACGTGTGGTCACCTGCCCTCCAGGCGGTTCGGACGTAGCCGGGCTTGAGAACCAGCGGAGGGGAGCGTGTTTTATTTAGCTGTGTCTATTTCATCGGGCAATTTCTCTCACTTTTCTGTAATTCTCACTCAGATCTCAGTTCCTGTGCTCACGTGTAACATACCTTCTACTTTTCTTCAAAACAGAGAAAAGTGCCCTCGAGGACAGCAGAGTGCCGGGGCTTGAGACTAACGTGGCAGGATGCGATGGCACCGAGACTGTGCCCGTGGGCTGCTCCGTGAAGTCTGACCCACTCCCTTGATGGAAGTCAGATGTTACCTTCTTAGCCACACAGGGTGACGGCATTGCCACCAAACCACTCTGGGTTGTCACTCCTGCTGGATCGTGGCAGTGAACAAGCGCATTTGGGGAACCAGAGCCAGGTGGCCACACTTAATGAGCCAGTGGGGAACATTTAATAAAAGTCATGCAGCGAGTTCCGAGGTGACACCCCGGGTGGGAGCTCCTTGGCTGAATGAAATGCTCACGTGTTTACTGAGCCGTCCCCACAGACTCTGTGCCGCTAACCCTGTTCACTACAGGCCTGGACGGCTGATGGAGCCGTCCCAACACGGGAGCGCCTCGGGCTTGACTCTGTGACAGCTAGTGCTCGTTTGCACCGAAACACAGGCCCCTTAGTCTCAGACTGTGCCCGTGGGCTGCTCCGTGAAGTCTGACCCACTCCCTTGATGGAAGTCAGATGTTACCTTCTTAGCCACACAGGGTGACGGCATTGCCACCAAACCACTCTGGGTTGTCACTCCTGCTGGATCGTGGCAGTGAACAAGCGCATTTGGGGAACCAGAGCCAGGTGGCCACACTTAATGAGCCAGTGGGGAACATTTAATAAAAGTCATGCAGCGAGTTCCGAGGTGACACCCCGGGTGGGAGCTCCTTGGCTGAATGAAATGCTCACGTGTTTACTGAGCCGTCCCCACAGACTCTGTGCCGCTAACCTGTTCACTACAGGCCTGGACGGCTGATGGAGCCGTCCCAACACGGGAGCGCCTCGGGCTTGACTCTGTGACAGCTAGTGCTCGTTTGCATATCGTGAGCAGCTCACCGCACCCTCACGGGCTCTAACAGGTCCCCAAAACACACGTGGGGGCCACATGCAACTCCGTACCACGGTCCTGCCAGCTGATGGGGTCTTGGCTGGGCGGGTCGCCAAGTTGGGACCTTGCGGGGTCTCTTTTGCTCTGTCTCTTTCATAAACTAAATAATTTTTTTTATAGAGGTTTTTGCTGTAGGGCATGTGTGCTCGCCAGAAAGACAGAGACAGAGAGAGAGAAAGCAAGAAATCACCCCCCCGGGGGGATGGCCACACCGCAGTCCCTTCTCCTCCATTCTCCTCTTGGGATCTTGGGCACGCACGCACACGCACCCGACATGAGTTTAACCCACTGGGTCTGGGACTCGAACCGCAGTCGACTACATGGGAGTCCAATGACATAGTCATGATGCTAACTGCTGGTTCTAATAATTTTTTTTAAAAGGATATACAGGTACCAGCAGGGGGTGTAGTGGCTAGGGTGCTGGACTCCCACATGGCCAGCCATGGTTCGAGTCCCAGAACTGGCACTTTCTCTATGGTCAAATTAAATAATAATAATTAATTAATATTTAAAGGGATATACAAAGTCTCTGCTTTCAAAATGTGTGAAACTTTGTTAAGGAAAACAGTGAGCACACTAAGGAAAGGTAAGTAAGAGGCACACAGGGAGACAGCAAGTGAATGGCACAGGGAGGCAGCAGGCGGGGGAGCCGAGAGCACAGGCTTTGGGAGCAGGGCAGATTTTCAGGAGAGGACAAGTGCTGGAACCCTGAAGATGAGTAGGGTTTTTGTAGCTGAACGAGGAAGAAGACCGACAAGAAAATCAAGTTGGAAAATGATCACAGAATTGAGTCAGTGAGTCTTTTGGGGTCAGAGAAACAGTAGGGAGGAAAATATGACTTTAATTTACATTGGAGCCGTAAACAGAAAGCAACAATGGCTTCAATGGGGTAATCGGAAATTTTTTTTAAAGAATTATTTAATTTTATTCATCATTATTATTATTTAGTAATTTGCTACAGGGCACATTCGCTCAGCAGAGAGAGGAGGGAAAGTGAGGAAGCAAGCCACCAGGTCTGGGACTTGAACTGTGGTCAGTGAGGTGGGAGACCACCACCGTAACCACCACACCACTGCTGGCCCCATCATCTAACCACTTGGCCTTCATCCTGTGTGTCAGTTGTCATCACACCTTTTGATCATGTAACCTCTCACTTTTAAACTTGTTTTGAAAATATATTTCCTATTTATAAATTAATTATTACTAAACCATTGTTTTATAATTCATATACAAAAACAGAAAGTTCAAAAGCGTGGTATAAAGGGCTGGCCAGTGGCCTGGTGGCTAAGGCACTGGATTCCCACGGTCAGCTGCGGTGTGTGCCCAAGATCCCGAGAGGAGAATGGAGGAGGGTGGAGAACGGAGAAGGGACCGCGCAGTGGCCACCTCGGGGGGATCTCTCACTCTCCCTCTGTCCCTCTCCGGCAAGCACACGTGCCCTGTAACAATGAACAGAGGGCAACTCCATCCACAAACGCCGAGATGGGGCCAGCGATGAGCACCGCGGGGTGTCGGCCCCGCTTCACGGCAGATGGACAGACTCGAGGGAAAAGCCATTTTATTCCTCGAGATCATGAAACCAAACGTACCGGGAGAAGGCTTCAGCCTCACATCTCATCGGAAGACGGCTCCATTCGCACAGCTGCCCACAAGGCCGTGGCCCAGCCCAGAGACGCGATGTGTACTTACTCAGGGCCCAGGCAAGACAGGGCCTCGGGAGCCCGCACTTCGCACGCTTCAGACAGACTGCTGCGTGTGAGACACTGAACCACGAAAGGACACGGCGATGAACTCACCCTCGTTTCAACCGCGCGCCCGCGCCAAGTCATCGCGATGGCGTGAAATCCTGGAGCAAAGGTCACACTGCCAAGTGACCAGGACAGTCCCGCTCCTCCAGGAATGGAAGGCCGCCTCCTCTAAGATCGAATGGCCACGGCTACACAATGGAAGTCAGGGGAGCTCTCAACTACAATCTGTTTTCATGTACCTAAGTGATGTGGCCACACTCATGAAGCCTACTGAAAAGTGACACGTCATCATTATGTTTAAAACGGTTTTTCACTGAGAAAATTCTGTTTCGTTCTCTTATAACATTAGACAAGGCTGAATACTAAAGTCCGTGGTACCATTACGGGATTAAGTAGAAAGAAATATCCTTTTTAACTACTTTAATCTCTCTGGATAAGGACGACTCTCGACGCTACAGTAATGTTAATCAGGCCGTAAGGTCACTCTGCAGACGGAAGCCCATTTCTTCCAATTTAAGGATATAAGTGAAAACTAATGTCAAAAATATCTTCTGTAACTTATTAAATAGGCAATCACATACATTCTTCATTACCTTTTTTAAGGTTTGTCCATAGGGTACATGTGCTTGCCAGAGAGAGAGAGAGAGAGTCAGAAACCACGCCGTGAGGAGATGGCCATGCTATAATCCTTCGCCTCCATTCTTCTCTTGGGATTTTGGGCATGAGCACACACACACACACACACACATGCACGGGATGATTTTTTCAAGCTGCTAGGTCTCGGGCTCAAACCACAGCCCATCACCACAACACTTGCTGCCCTCATTAATATTCGTTATTATGATTATCTGAGATTAGACTTGCTCACATATACCTTTACAGGGTGTAACATTTCTTTTTCCAGCGTGATTACCACGTGTATCAGTCAAGACAAACACATTACTGTCCCCATCATCACTAGCAAATAGCTTTTCATTTGTTGTGTTTAGATTATTGCTATTATTATTTTAAACATTCAGTTGCTATACATCATTCGGCTTGTAAAGACAATTTGCCTGACATGAACTACTCAGACTGGTCCAGCCGAGCATACTGTCCATGTTATCATCAACAGGTAATAAGCCGTTTCTGTGTCCCACAAGTGGCATGCCTCTTCCTCCCCCTGCTCTCCTTCTCTGCGGCCTCGCCAACATTCGGAAATACCAGCATCAGAAGGGAACACTGGGCTGGAGGGCTGGATGGGGGCAGCAGTAAGGCGATCTGAACAGGCCTCCAGGAGGGCTCCAAGTTCCTGTCCCCGGGAGTCCTTGAATAGCCTATGACCCCGGGCTCTCTGAAGCTGGGAGTGGACCACGGCATGAGGGCCCTGTGGGGCTGCCTGTCTCTGTCTCTCACTTGCTCACTCGCTCGCTCAGGAAAGAAAGAAAGCAAAACTTAAAGAAAAAAAGAGAATATTCGCCCTTGCTTTAAATTCAGTTTGGTCTGGCTTTTAAAGATCTTTGAGCTTTTTTCTAATCAGCTTTTTTCTAGAGTCACCATGGAGAAGCAGCTGGGGTGAGTACCGAGCATCTCCTCACATTGGGAGCAACTGTCGTTGGTGCTCACACTCCTAGAAACGCCAGGGGACAAGGAACTCCACGTACGCCTTATTTACTATTTATGCTGTGCTCGGATGGCTCAGAACCGTGAGAGCGCCCATGGAGAGAGGTTTAAAAATCATTAGACGACAGTATTTGTTTAATAGAAAGTGATGGCTTAAACGCTACAATCTGTTTCTCGAATATCTTCACATTAAGTAGTAATTGAACAAACAGCCCCCTGGTTCTGCTTCAGGAGAGTCCCACAAAGCCCTTCATTACTGGAATTTCCAGCTTGGAAGCCAAACTAAATAACAAAGAGTAATTCGCCAATTAGAGCTTCCTGCTCTTTTCTCTCTACTCCTTAAACACCGTTCAGAGGCCAACCCGGTCAAACACTTTCAGCTTCACAACAGCAACTGAAAGGCTTTCATTTGGGTCTCCCCAAGGTGAACCTGTCAAGAGGCAGCATGATGGGTTCCATTCCGCAGCGAGCACCTTTCAGGGCAGACACGGCTTCCGCCCGCGGGGCCCGAGTGCCTGGCTCGGTCCTGCTGTTCTACTCCAAGCACTGGAGCTCTGGGCCTTACCCTCGCCCAGGGCTGGGCGAGGAAAGCGTGGCAGTGTAGCCCTGGGATCTGCAAGTGCCTTCAAATCAGACTTGTATGAGCGTGTATGTCAGGGGCACGTGTGTGTACCGGAAATGGAGCGTGTCACAGGTGTCACACAGGCCGGAACAAGGGCCACCAACTGTTCAAACCCCGAACCAGACAGCCCGCAGCGCAGGCTTCGGCGGGAAGTGGTAAAGCAGCAGCTGGACACCATGGCGGTGTGTGCATTTCTCGCCCACATTTTCCTAATTGCAGCCTGAGCGTGCATCTCAGCTCCTTATCCCATTTGAAATTCCTGACGATTAGCAGAATTTAGATGCAGAGTTTTAAATTGCAAACACATTTGCAGATTAACACTAAATCAGTGAAATCCCTTCCCACTTTCCGGCCCGTGGAGACAGACAGGAGGTGCTGGGCTTTGCCAGCGAGACCCGCCAGGATGGGGACCTCCTGGGGCTCACCTGGAGCTTACACGGGGCCTTCATCACTCACGCCTATGGCCCTAGGCCAGAGAATTCCTTACGAAGAAACTGCCTGTCAAATACTCCTTTTTTAGAGGGACTTTTTATATTTCTTAATTGCCAGAAGGCACAGAGAATGAGAAAGGGAGAGACAGAAAGCACCGAGCCCAGCGGGCGTGCTCACTCCTTGCCTTGTCCACCTCCTTCCTGCCAGGCCATCAGGCAGGCTTTGAACCATGGTGGGCCACAGGGGGATCCCCTGCCCTGACTACCGGCTACAGGCTGGTCCAGACGCTCACTTTCAAAAAGTGTTCCCAGAGAAATGGAGTAGGAACAGTGGCCAACGTCCCAGACCAGTGGACCGCTGGAATCGATTTGGGGTGCGCGGACGTGTGGGGCTGTCCTTACCGCGTCTTGTCTAGCTCGGCTCCTGCAAGCCGTCGGGCACCAGGAAGCAGAGCTGCACAGGCCCCTTCACGCTGCGTGTGCATTCTGACTTTAAAAAAGAATCTATTCAATTTCTTCAGTTTCCAGGGCCGTGGGCGTTTCTCCCCTGCCGAGTTAATCACCTAATACCTCCTAAGGTGCTTCTGAGGTGAGCAAGAACCGGGGCCAGCATCTCTGGGCTGCCAAGGAAATGGGAAATGATACACCGATGGTCACCAGAGATGAGATGCAGCAAGAACATCGACCGTGGTCTGAGAGGAAAACAGTCAAGTGTGGAGATGCGGGGCAGAGATTCCGGCAACTACATAGTTGATTGTAACAGCATATTTCAAAAATAATTTTCATGAACAGAACCAATAGTGACGTGGAAGTGGAGAAGAGCCCCCAGGATTAAAGTGAGACAAACAAGCGAACCTGTGAGAACTACACCCGACGGTGGGGACTTCACGTCTAATGGCGACTCTGGGACAGCAGGGTTGCGTTTCTGTCCTTCAGCCTCCTGCCATCCCGGCGATGACAGCTGGTTTCCTGTCCATTTACGTATTTCTTCCACAAGGAGCAGAGACAGCCGGCACCCCCCAGCAGGCGCCCAGTGCCTCGATGTGCCCCGAGTCAGCCAGCCCAGGCCATGGGCATGCGTGCACCCGGGGTACGCAGGGGAACCTCGGTGCAAACCAGGGAGCCCCCACGTGAGCCAGCCCTGCAGAGCCCTGTGTTCCCGCACAGAGCCACCATCCAGCATCCCGAAAGTGACTTTTCCATCTCAAGATGATTTACACACAAATTATCAGTGTGATACATGTCATAGCTAAAAATACCCAAAACGGGAGCTGCTACTGCTGGGCGCAGCTTGCACACACACTGGGACTCCTCAGCCAGCACTGTTCAGACGCTCGGCATGGCTCTGAGTGCTAGACTTACAGAAACTGAAGACCAGCGACAGTCCCTTTCACACAGCAGCCTGCGTGTCAGCAGCGCAACGTGCTCCTGAGCTCGGGCAGGGCGCACCAGGGCCCTGGCGGGGCCACGCTATCCCGCCTCTGACAGGGAGGCTGAGGCGCAGGCCCCACTGGGCGGCACCCGCAGGCCCACTGGGTCTCACTGCCCACGTGGCTCCTGCCGGGAGCAATCAGGAGCCAGCATGCTTGAGCACATGGACGTTCACAGCAGTAGCAGGAAAACGTCTGCATCATCCATTTGCAAACCAGGATAGTACAGGGACTTCTTACTACTATCTACAAACACAGCCAGAGTAAAAGCATTTTTGCGAGTGGCAATTACAGGCTACTCAGGGAGAAAGTAGAATCTCTATGCATGGGGATCTTTAAGAATAACCGCATGCAGGGCCAGCAGGTGGCATGGTGGTCAGGGCATGCGATTCCCATGTGACTGGCCGCTGTTCAAGTCCCGGATCCACTGGCTGGAGAGCCACATCAGGGACATGTGTGTGCACACCCAAAGTCGCAGAGGACACCAGGAGGGGACTGCCGCACATCCATCGCATCGGGGGTGATTCCTCACTTCCCTCTCACCGCCTCTCTCTCCAGTGAGCACACGGACCCTGATGGCAAAAGCCTTGGACGAAATGAAAGAATAACCACGCACGGGAACACCTCCAGCCCGACAGTTTGTGCATGGTACCGCCTGGTCACTTCTCATGGTCCTTTGCCAGCCCAGAGAGAAATCCTAAAAGCCTCCCTCTCCTGCACACACACACACACACACACACACACACACACACACACACACTTTAGTTGCTTCAAAGCTCAAGGGGCTCTGAACCAGTAGGAGTGTGGCGTGACAGTGGGGTCGTGCTGTGGGCCGCACGCGGACTCAGAGGCGAGCCGGCGGTTCATCTCCCTCTGAGCAGAGTGCCACCAGCAGCCGAAGCCACCACCACACACAAGTAGAGAGGAAGACGTGCATCCTTGACACTCAGCGGAGGAAGGCCTCGAAATCCTTGAGTCCGTGTGCGGCCCACAGCACAACCCCACTGTCACGCCACCCAGACTTCCCCGAGGCACTGAGCCTCTGTCCCCTCGCCACCCCGACTCCCACCTGCTGCATCGCGCTGACCACAGCCCGACTCCCACCGCTGCATCGCGCTGACCACACCCCGACTCCCACCGCTGCATCGCTCTGACCACAGCCCGACTCCCACCGCTGCATCGCTCTGACCACAGCCCGACTCCCACCGCTGCATCGCTCTGACCACACCCCGACTCCCACCGCTGCATCGCTCTGACCACAGCCGATGCTGAGACTACTCAGAAGAGTTGCAGCTGGGCTGGGAGGAGGCCCCGTGTGGAGTGTGCTCGGAAGGTTGAGTAGCCCCTTTCGGAACAGGGAGCTAATCGCGCTTTGCAATGCCCAGAGTGAAGAGCCACTTGGCCTCTTGCTTCCGCTGCTGAGAAACAATTCCTCCTTTTCTTCCGCGAGAGCACTGCAGACCCGAGAAAGGGAAACAGACTTAAGTCGTCTGACCTCCCGGTACCCCTCAGGCAGCTGGGAAAAGGCAGCGCACACTCGGGCTCCAATTCATCACTCTTATTTTCACAGTCACAAATTACTTCCCAGGCGTTAAAGCAACAGGATTTTAAGAAGACACTGTAAGGTACTTAGGTTCCGGTGACCGAATTCAGATGAGGCAATGTCAAATCTTTATAAAAGCTCCCTGTTTCAAAGCTCCCGGAATGGAACCCTAGAGAATCCGAACACCCAAGTGGTACAGAGAGAAGGTTCCAGTTACTGTGCAGGGTCCCAGCACGTGGGGGTAACCTTCTTAAAGGAGTCTCAGCTCACCCCGTCACGGCTGAGCCACGGATGACTGGCAATGTGTTTAACATACATTGTCACAGACTCCACACGCTGTCCCCGTCAGTGGCCGGCAGACCACACAGCTACCCACCCCCAAGGGACCGAGCCAGCCCAGGGCCCGACCTGACCTGGAACAAGCGCGTCGGCAAGTGCGCTGGAGGAAGGGACTGTGGCGACCAGCCAGGCCCAGAGAGCGGCGCAGGGGAAGGTGCCGAAGGAGAAGCCGCCGTCGGGCTGGGATCCGGGAGGAAAACAACAGCTCTCTCTCAGGCACAGTCAGGGCAGGGCCATTGGGCAGAAGTCCAGGAGCACACGCTAAGTGGCTGTCATACGTGTCCTCAGAAGCAGGCATCACGTGATTCTGGCCACGGCCAGCGCTGCCACCCCAACGGCAGGGGCTCTAACTTGACCCTCCCGAGAAAGCACCCTCAGTAGAACCGCATAAAGGATGCCGTTTAGACTCGGCACTTTGGGACAAGTCTGACCCTGTGTGTGGGTGTCAGCCGAAACAGGAAGCCGAAGGAAGTTTCTCCAGCGTCGTCTGCCCCAGGGCAAAGCCCAGGACCTCCCCGTCCCCTTTTGAAGGAGGCCTCCCAGCCTAGAGGAGGACTCACAGGCCGAAAGCGCGCCTGATTGTTTAAACACCCGCTGCTGTGCTTGGAGGGGCTGGGCACCGCGGCAAGCTGGCCCCGTGCTAGCCGAAGGAGCTCGTTAAAAAGCCCCACCCCTGATGGCCGGCTAGAGGCTGCCGCACGCCGCGCCTGGTGGTGCCCTTCGGTCTGGCTCCCGCCTCCGCGGACCATTGCTAGGGTTCCTCCTGCAGGGCCCACCTCTGCTCCGTGCACGCACAGCACCGCAAAGCGCGCCTGTCTGCTCAGACACAGAACGGGGCCGGTGCAGGGGTTTAAGACGCGAGGAGTGTGAAAAGGGAAAATTCAGGGTTTCAACCGTAAATCACACAGAAACAGGAAAATAGCTTGAACTGAAACACACATACTGCGTTCCACCCCCTCCTTGCTGCCAGCGACCTGTGGGCCTGGAAACCCCGAGGGCGGCAGGCACGAGTTTCGCGTGTGTGCTGTTTCCGGGTGTAGGCAATACGGTTCCCACTGGATTCTGGACTGAGGTGAGCCTGCAGGTGGAGCCTCGCTGCCATGGTAACATGAAGCACAGCCCTCCTCTTCAACCTACACGTGGCCGAAGCCGCCAGCAAACGCGTGCACAAGCCCCAGAGCCGGAGCACACGCCACCCCCCGCTGCCCTGCAGTCGGCGCCCTGCACGCGGCACCCCTGCAGCGTGACCAGGACAACAGCACACATGTGTGATGGACAGTCTCAACAGAGGAAAGGTACCAAGGACAACGTTCACAAAGTGAATTCTGATCAACAAAAATTATGGGGGTTTTAGCCGCAGCCCTGCACCGGCAGAATCACTGACCCACGAGCTACCGCAGACGCGGAGGGGGAAGCTTGTACTGAAACTCGGGGAGGGCGGGGCGGGGCCGGGGTGTCGCGGAGCAAACACAGTCTCCGCTGTGCTCTGCAGCACGGGAGAGTGACAGCGTGACAGCGGGCACTAGCTCACTGCGTATTGCCCTTTTTAGTACAGTTGGTTATAGAGTACATGTGCTCACTGGAGAGACGGAGAGACAGAGACCGAGAGGGGAAAGGAGAACTCATTCCCCGAGGGGGAAGGCCACACCACAATCCCTTCTCCTCCATTTTCCTCTTGCAGTTTGGGCCACACACACATACATACCTGGCATGAGTTTCAAGCCATTGGCTGAGAGATGCGAACCGCAGAGTTGGCCAAGTGGGATCCAGCCGCCTTAGCTGACACAGGTCACCTGCCGGCCCCTGTATGTTTCACCATAGCGCTCAAACAGAGGGTTTCGTGTTGTGCTCTATTTAATAAATGTTTCAGGTGATGGAAATGCCAATCACCCTGATCTGACATTGTATTCGTGTACTGAAAAAAATGACACCACACTTCATAAATATGTACAATTATTATGCATTAATTAAAAATAACAACTTTCAAATTTTACTAATTTTGACACGATAAAACATGAGCTAAGGCCACTAGTCCCCTATGCGTACGCACAGTAAGGGCATACGATTTTCAGCTAACTCAGCCAGAAACCGGCCGTGGCAAATGCTGTCCTTCAGGGTCTCTCCAGTATACTCCCCTGAGCTCCACGGTAACCCCTCAGGGGAGCCTCGGAGCCCAGCCGTGTGACCTGCTGGTACACGCCGTCAGAGGCAGCGACACCACCTAGAGTGCTCTCACAGCCCTGCTGCCCTGGACACGAGCCTGTTAGGACCGGCTGTGGCGGAATTTGTAACTGGCCGCTGTGATACTCCTACTTACTTAAAAATCACCAGCTGGTCTTTAAGACCGTGACTGGGATTGGGCTATTGAGAGCACACCACCGCCTAGCCCAGAGCCCGTCTCAAACAAGCACAGCCACCTCCCGGCCAGGGAGCTCAGGAGCTGGGGCTGAGGCCAGGCCGAGCACGAGCCCACGGAAGACGCAAGCCCGCAGCCGCCAGCCAGAGCGCAGGGTGGGGCCAGGTCCCCTCAGCACGTGCGGGGGGCAGCCGAGACAGCCTGTGCATGCCTGTCCGAGAGTGAGACGTGCAGATAGCCACCTGCTGGATAAAGAAAATCACACCGTGGCTTTATGAGGCCACCCTCCCTGTATGTCCCTGTAAGTTCATTCTCGGATTCTCTTCTTTCAATTCTATTTTAAAGGTTTTGCAGCCCAGACTATGGAAGTTACGGCAATTTCAATAAAACAAGAAGAAAAATTGTTTCATGTTTAGCTTATCAACATGCTTTAGTGTTGGGTGGGGGAGGCCCATGCTCTGTGCTCTGCTCTCCTGCCCTCCCTGTGAAGGGCGAGGTTCACCTTCTCCGGGGCCCACCCCACAGCCAACAGTCAGGAGGGCCACTGCGGCTCAAAGAGAGACAGACAGCGCATCCTCTCCCCACGCCTCCAGTGCTCCCCGCTGAGAGAATGCTGTCACAGCAGTCTCCTGTACGGACCCCTGCTTCACCCAGGACGCGGGCGTTCAGCACGGGGGGAGGCAGCCGAGAGAGACAGACGGGGCACTGACTCACTCCACCACGAGCACCGGCTAAGTGCCCCGGTATTCTGGGAGCGAATGAGGTCTCCAGAAACAGTGACGTCCCTCCCTCAGCCCTGTCTCTAAAGGAGACAGAGTGGCGGGCGATGACCAGGATTAAACATGACCGGTGGGCTAACAGAGGCTCCGTGTGATGCGGGAGCTCGATGACAGACGGAAAGTTTTCTGGGGAATGAGTTTGAGAATTGTAAAGAAAACAGCCTAAGGATTTCTTTTTTTTTTTTTTTTG
>NW_006199647.1:862348-888450 GCF_000334495.1 Tupaia belangeri chinensis
GGGATGGTCACGCCGCAATCCCTTCTCCTCCATTCTCCTTGATCTTGGGCACGCACGCACACGCGCCCGGCGTGAGTTTCAAGCCACCGGGTCCAGGACACGAACCGCGATCGACTACGTGGGAGTCCAGCGACATAGCCATTACGCTAACTGCTGGTTCCCAAAACAGCCTAAGTTTTGAGACCAGCAGTTGGTATAATGGCAATGTCACTGTACTCCCATGTAGTTGACCACAGCTTGAGCCCCGGACCTGGTGGCTTAAATTCACGACAGGCGCGTGTGCGTACATGCCCAAGATCCCGAGAGGAGAATAGAGAAGGGATTGTAGCATGGCCATCCCCCCAGGGGGTAATTTCTCGCTTTCTGTCTCTCTGTCTCTCTCTTTCTGGTGAGCGCACGCGCCCTATAGCAAAACCTCTCAAAAAGAAAAAAAAAAGAAAGAAAGAAAATAGCCTAAGTTTTAATGTATTAATATTATATATATTTAAATACAGTCACTGGTTCAAAATTCAAAAGGAACAAACGGTTATATGCTGAACGTCCCTCACCACACCTGTCCAAGATACCAGGCGCCTGGCCTTCGGCATCCTGTGTAACAGGTGGTGCAGGTAACGCCCAGACGCCGACTGCTCCGTGACAGACCTGGCCTGCCAACGGCACTGCGATGAGCCTGCTGTGTGGTATTGTGTATTACGTGGCACATGCACATGCCCCCGTAATAGATGTAAAGAAGTCACCATGTATTTTTCTAAGCAAAAACGCACCATGACTTTCCTGACAACCTGCGTGTGTGTGTGTATAGTAACGTATGTGTGTATATACAGTAATGTGTGTTTATACATATGTGTGTGTGTATATAATGTGTGTGTATATAGTAGCGTGTGTGTGTGTATACACATACATACACACACACTACTAAAAGCAACTCCGCGGTAAGTAGAACTGTCCATGAGCAGGGACCAGCAGTTAGCGTAATGGCTATGTTGCTGGACTCCCACATAGTCAACCGTGGTTCAAGTCCCGTACCCGTTGGTTTAAACTCACACTGGGCGCGTGTGCGTGCATGCCCAAGATCCCGAGAGGAGGATGGAGGAGAAGGGATTGCGGCGTGGCAATCCCCCCTGGGGGGTGATTTCTCGCTTTCTGTCTCTCTGTCTCTCTCTGTCTGTTTGGCGAGCGCACGTGCCCTATAGCAAAAACCTCTCCAAAAAAAGAAAACAAAAACTGTCCATGAGCAGACTCCCAGTGTTACTACGTAGCAAATAAATCTCATAAATCTCTGATTAAGCGTGCAACACAAAGATGATAATGAACGGGAACAAAATTAAAGAAAAAATGAGATGCATCCTAGATGAAAAAAGGAAGTGGCTCGAAGACCTTCAAAATTATTCCCACGCCTGCCTGTGCCCGGATGGTGGGTGCCACCGCATGATCCAGAGCAGGTGAGAGGCCGGTGCAGACCCCAGGCACCTGCACACACCGGGCACCTGCCCTGGCTGGCTGAGGCAGGGGAGGATCGAGGATGGCATGTAGCATTTTACGACCATACATGATCAGGAATTTCTGTCTGCCTCTGACTCTCAATAAAATAAACTCTTAAAAAACGTCTCCGGGGCTGACCCCATAGTGTAGTACTTAAGGGAGCTAGACCCTGCATGACTGACTGAGGCTTGAACCCAGCCCAGCAGCTTGGGAAACACACCAGATGTGTGGACATCCCATGCCCTGAATCCTGAGGGGATGGAGAAAGGGAGGAAAGAGAATTGGGGGGTGGGGTTGTCTCTTTCTGGAAACCATACATGCCCTGTGACAACTGAAAAAAAGTCCAGCACATGAGACTTTCATTAAATCTAAGGTTGCTGTCACAGGGTCGGTTCAAACACAGGAGTGTAACTGGTGACCAATGTAACAGTGTTTTCAGTGCTGATGGTGGCAACTCTGATGACATCTTTGAGGGTTTATTTCACTCCTCAGAGTGAACATGCACATGAGCGAGAGGGACCCTAACACCCTCACTGGGGCATCACCATGCCGTGACCCCCTCCCCAGCCCCCAGCTTGTCAGCATGCCGCGTGCTGTGCACACCTGGTGCGGTTTGGACCCGTGGAGGGACTTCCGACCTGTGGGCAGAGTGCGAGCTCCGGCACCGCAGTCCCTGTGCTGGCTGTCCAAGGCTGGGCTGGTGACAACTGCTTAAAGCACAGTCAGTGGTCGCTCGTCCTTACCGACTGACATGCATGACAACAGAGCCACACGACGGGGCCCAGCACCTGCCTGTCCTCAGCATGGCCCCCCACCTTCCCTGGCCAGGTCGCTGCCTCCACTGCACTGACTGACCAAGACTTCCTTCCTAACAGCTGCAACGGCTAACGGTCAGGTCACCAGGCAGCACCGGGTGGGCTCAGGACAGGGCGAGTGGGAGACGCAGGGACAGCGTGGACAGCGCCATCGTGGAAACCTGCCTGGGAAAGGCCATCTTGGGGCTCCTGACACCCCGGCAGCTTTGAGTCTGTGGGCGAAGAGCCCACACATATAGACAGATAGGTAGGTAGATACATGTACACCACCCCCATGCTATGCGAGGGGGCTTCGAAAGAGGGCGGCAGATGGGAAGGCACGAGTTCCCTGAGATGCCCCCGATCGTGAACTCACGCGGTTTTCATAACGTGTGCGTCTGGGGGCCTATGAGGCTCTCGCTTCATCGATTTCCTTTTTACTACAATAAGTCGTTCTGGTTTATAAGTGTAAATATTGTTAGGTGCTGGGCATTTTATACAATAATCCGTGAAATATTTGAAATAATTCATGCACATCGTGGACTCAGCGAGCAAGAGCTCAGCCCAGCGGTGCTCAGCGGGCGGTTGTGCCTCAGGGGTTTTGACACTGTCCGGAGACCAGACTGTCAGCACAGGAAGGTAACCCTGGCTTCTCCTGGGGACAGCGAAGGGCTGCCAGCATCCCACGGAGCACACGGCCATCCAGAATAAGGATGACCCGGGACCGTCATCCCCAAGCTCGTTCTGAGTCTTAGAAAATAAAGGAAAGTCTGTGCCGGGTTCGCCTTATCATCCAGCGAGATGGTTCCCCCTCCTTACCTAGACAGCTCCGTCAGGCCCGCCGGGTTCGCCTTATCATCCAGAAAGATGGTTCCCCCCTCCTTACCTAGACAGCTCCGTCAGGCGGTGTGCCCTCTCCTACCGCAGACCGGGGGCCACGGGCGCTAGTCACGCGGTGTACCCAACCCTTCACCCACACCGGGGCTGGGTGCTAGTCAGGCGGTGTACCCCACTCCTACCACAGACCAGCTGGGGACCATGGGTGCTAGTCACGCAGTGTACCCCACTCCTACCACAGACCGGGGACCATGGGTGCTAGTCACGCAGTGTACACCTCTCCTATCGCAGACCAGCTGGGGACCATGGGCGCTAGTCACGCAGTGTACCCCACTCCTACCGCAGACCAGGGACCATGGGTGCTAGTCAGGCGGTGTACCCCACTCCTACCACAGACCAGCTGGGGACCATGGGCGCTAGTCACGCAGTGTACCCCACTCCTACCACAGACCGGGGACCATGGGTGCTAGTCACGCAGTGTACACCACTCCTACCACAGACCAGGGGCCATGGGTGCTAGTCAGGCGGTGTACACCACTCCTACCACAGACCAGCTGGGGACCATGGGTGCTAGTCAGGCAGTGTACCCCACTCCTACCGCAGACCAGCTGGGGACCATGGACGCTAGTTATTGAATCCCCGACAGCGCATCGGAACCCTCAGGAAAGAGATTGGGGCATTTGTGCTGGTGCCCAACACCCTGCTGCCTCGGCTGTACGCTAAATTTGGAAACCAAATGTGTTCTTTGTTTCCTACAATAAAGTGTCCTCTTCAACACTTCAAAGTTACATTTGATGAAGTGTCCTCTTCAACACTTCAAAGTTACACTGCATTTCCTTAAACAATTCAGAAAAACAAAAGCCAATGTTATTCTAGGCATTTTAATATTTTAAAATTATACTGAAACTAGGCAAAACACTGGAATTCATTTCTAAAAGTGCATTTTGTAGATGAGAAACTTACGAAGGGAAGTGCCCGAGATCAGGGATCCAAGTAGCGATCTGGCAGCCCATGTGCCCAGTACAGCAGACCATGAACGAGGGTTCACACCAAGCCCCAGGCAGCAGGTGGCGTGGCATGGCGTGTCGTGGCCTCCGCGGGGCAGAAGCCCCCGCGTGCTCCCTGCCAGTCACACCAACATTCACGTCCGCCACTCCACATAGACAGCCCAGAAGTCATGTTGAATAAAGAGTACTGAGAGCCTTGGAAACCATCTCAGGGTTCCGCGGAACGCCATCCAAATTCGCGTCCCGGGGCAGCTGGCACGAGTGCTGGCGGAAGGCGGCACAGGGCGGACACACAGAATGCGCACGGGAAGATATCCTTCCTATGGAAGAGGTTTTCTACTCGGTTCTTGAAGAGAAGAAAGGCAGACTGGGAAGGGGGATGGGAGGTGGGGCATTTGTGTTTCCGGAAATAGGATGTGCAAAGGCCCCGAGCGGACGTTAGCAGAAGAGCTCCGGAGAGTCCCACGTGATTAAGCTGCTGGGCCGGGCCTGCTGGAGCGTGTTCCCGCATGAGTGTGCTGAGATCAGCAGGCCGCGCTGAGAAGGAAGAAGGGCGGGTAAAATCACATAGGGGCCAAGCCGCACGGTCCTCAGACAGCCGTGATCACCACATGGCTGGCTGGTGTCCTCCGCAGGTTTGTCACACGGGACGAAAGTTGTCACGTGATTTTCCTGTGACTTTTGCTGGCCTCCCTAACTACAATGTAAGCTCAACGCACCTAGGGTTTGGATTGCAGTGCGGAACGTCTCGTGTCTACAGACCACTTTAAAGGGAGCTGGACTACGGCCGGCCTGCAGCACAGTGACTAAGCACTGCGTGGGGAGCCAGGTTCCCCATGGTCGGCCACAGTTCAAATCCTGGCCCCAGCATGTGAGTGCTCACATTCCTGATGGGGTGGAGTAGAGGGAAAGGACTGTAGCATGGCCGCTCTGTTAGGGGTCCTCTGTCTCCTCTGTCTCTGTCTCTCCCTTTCTCATGTTTGTGCCCTCATGCAAAAATAAATAAATGTAAAGTAAATGGAGTGGACTAGGGAAGCCACAGACATCAACTGGGGTGACTGAAAGAACTAGACGGAAGGAGCAGCGTTTCCCGGGGCAGACCGCGCCTGGCCCTCGCTTTGTGCACAGAGCAGCCCAGCGCAGCGACTCCTGTGCTGGGGGATGAGGCCTGCAGCAGCCGAAGCCCCGCACAGAGGCGGGCCCTCCTGGGCACTGGGCGACGCTGGGCTGTCAGACACGTAGGGAACCGGTGCCCAGACAGCTGCCTGGAGGTGCTGGTTCCACAACTGGAAAAGCCAGAGCAGTCAGCGGCCCCTGTCAGGGGAGTGGATGTGAGTTCAAGGGAGTTTTGCCAGGCAGGAGCCAGTGCCTAAAATCTCTCTTCCTGCCGAGAGACCATTCTGACCTGCCTCAGTCCGACCCAGCAGTCTCTGGAGCTATTCCTGAGAAACGGATGCCCAGGTGAGAGCCATCTTCTGAGTGCCCTGGCCTGCCTTCGGCTTCCTCTCCTCATTCCACTTCCCCTCCACTCTTCCCTCAGTCTGCATGCCCAGCAAGGTGCAAGGATGCCAGCTTCTGACTGGGGACTTGATCACAGGGCCCCCCAGAATGAGACAAAAGGTTTCCCACCTAGTAAATGAAGCGACCCAAGTACGCAAAGTGTTCATTTCAACGTATCTGATGGACCTGGCAAGGTTCGAGGTACACTGAGTGGGAGGCGCGGCCGCTGCGTGACCAGCTGGGACCAGCTGGCCAGCTCTGATGCTGCGGTCTCCGCTGCAGCCACACAATTCTCCAGGGCTTTGTTACCTGTGACGGGAGAAGGCAAGACGGGCTCAGAGGGACTGAGGGCAGCAGGAAGGTGGGCTGGCAGCACAGCGAGGAGCAACGGGAAATTGGAGGAGACTGATTGTGGAAGATGAGCCGCTTCTCCCGGAAGCCCCACAGAGCAGGCTGCTGGGCGGCCTTTGAAGCCTAAACAGCCCAAATGGCTCAAGGTGCTGCTGGTCGGTGAGGCTTTGCTCTCTGGCAGGTAACTGGGTCCGACTTTGCGGACGAACACCTGGAAAGCAGCTCGGCTCTCCAAGAGCTCCAGATCCCATACCGGGTTCATTACGAGAGGCCACCTGTGTCTCTGCTCATCAAGTCCCGCGGTTTCCGATCTGTTGCAATGTACCAAAGAGTCATTTCTAATTACGAAAGTAAAATAAATAATTCATGAGGATTTCCTGACCCTTCAGCTGAGAGCCATGTGAAGCTGGTCTGTGTTGGTGATCACAGCGCTGCAAATTGCTTCAGCACGGCTGCGAGAATGAGTTAATCCAAGTAGCAAACCCTGAGCAGTGCAGACTAACAAGTGGTGTGGCTCAGCGCTCATTAGTGAAAATTACGAATTACGAGATGTTCTCTTAGGAAATGCTCGGGGAAGAGAATGCTGCGTATTTAGGAAGCCCTGTCAGTGTTCTCTCGGGCACACAGTGGAATGTGGCAGACCAGGGCTGGCTTGTGCAAGAACCCAGCTAAGTCAGCCCTCCACTCGTCCCTTCCCCTGTCACTGCTCGGTGAGCGAGGAAGCCCAGACCCAGAAGGGACTCTGCTGGCACCGAGTGACAATGAAAGGACAATGGGTTTCGGATATGCACCTTGAGCTCAGTTAGCCCCACTCACCTAGGCGTTTACCGAACGGGCTTATTCATCTCACTTGTGTATTCGGAAGGCCTCTCGGGAGCCCGTCATAATGAAGTGATAAGGCCAGGTAAGATTCACAAATTCACATATCTAAATGGTTCTTCTATGGCACGAGGACACTTTTTACTCTCTGAAATATTTTAAACATTTCCGCAAATATGTGTTTGATCGTATCACCAGTGTGAAACTTTCAGCAAGTCTCTGAGTAATCAGTGACGTCTAGGTCAACACACCAGCATCGCCCCGCTTTTCAATTGCCCACTGTTCCGAAGCCTGCTGGATGCCTCCCAGAAACACGGCCCCAGCTGGTAGCTTCCCTTCCCTCTGCGGTGGTCCAGACCTGACCCGGAGGCGTCTTCCGAATGCTCTCCACAAAGACTGCTACCTCCACACAGAGAGACACTTTCTCCACCTGCGCGCACACTGCGATGGGATTACCCAAGTTGGCAAAATAAGAATTCAGGGCCTCTCAGTGCACTGCTGTGCTCCAGGGTCCAGATCCCGCATGATCAGGGTTTGAATTCCAGACCCCAGGATTTGAGGAACACACGGGGTGCGTATGTATGGGTGCTCAGGGTCCTGGCTCAGAGTGAGAAATGGGGGAGAAGGGTTGTGGCATGACTGTGCCCCACCGTGGGTGCTTTCCCTCCCTCTCTCTGTCTCTGTGGAGAGCAAACGCACCCTCTGATGATCACTCACTCGCTCAAAGAATTCAAGTGTACCATTAACTCAACTTTGGAATTTAACTTCAACCAGTACATTCAGAAGACATTTAGACACCTTTTACATAAAGTTACGACTTTCAGGCAGAAGATGCAGCGCGGCCAGAGTCCGTCTATACTAGGTTAAGAAAAGCCTTCCCAGCTCTAAGAACGGCAGGACCCAGACTCAGCTATGGGTCATCGCTGAGTGTCCAGCCACGGACTGAGGACAAGAAGGCCAGAAGAGCATGGGGAGAAGTCAGATTATGCAGACATGACCTTGAAGATGATTAGAGAAATGTGGATACTGTACGTTGTTCTAAAAAGGTGACAGAATTAGTACTCATCGTGGCGTAAATTCGTGGGACGGATAACAATTGACACAAGTGTACGCTCCCTCCGAGCACTGGGAGGTTTTACACGGGTCCCATACACACCGCGTCACACACGGTTCCTAATGAGAAGGGGGCGCGTCCAGAGGCAGGTGTTCCGTGGAAAGGGACTTACCTTCTGAACACAGCTAGGACTTAAACATTTAAACTTTCGAATTTCTGAGCTCTTGCTTTAAAAAAGATGACTCAGTTTAAATATCCATTTGTACTTGGTGCAAAACTTGCACAGGAATTAAATTTTGTTCAAATTTTCTTTTTTTTTTCTTTTTTTGGAGAGGTTTTTGCTATAGGGCTCGTGTGCTTGCCAGAGAGACAGAAAGCAAGAAATCAGCCCCCAGGGGGGATGGCCACACCTCAATCCCTTCTCCTCCATTCTCCTCTCAGGATCCTGAGCGCACACACACACACACACCCGGCGTGAGTTTAAGCCGTGGGTCCAGGACTCGAACCGTGGTCAACTACATGGGAGTCCAGTGACATAGCCATTATGCTAACTGCGGGTTCCTCAAATTTTCTATTTTGAAGTCACACTCACAGTGGCCAAATTCCACGCCAGTGCAGTCCAGGTCGATGTGAGTTGTATGAGTGTGCGGTCAGTCATCCTAATCTCAGTCCTTCTGTCACCACCGAGGCTTAGAAAACCAGGACCCCTCTGTGAATGCAGCGAGGATGCGTCAGCTTCTGTCTGTCCATCTGCCTAGGGATCTGTCACTTTCCTCTCGCTGTCTGCGTCTCTATCCAACTAGGTGTGATTTTCCCACTCATTTTGCCTAGAGATCAGTATTCCAACGTACCTGGCGCAGGGCCTCCTAACCTTTTTTTGGAGAGGTTTTTGCTATAGGGCTCGTGTGCTTGCCAGAGAGACAGAAAGCAAGAAATCAGCCCCCAGGGGGGATGGCCACACCTCAATCCCTTCTCCTCCATTCTCCTCTCAGGATCCTGAGCGCACACACACACACACACCCGGCGTGAGTTTAAGCCGTGGGTCCAGGACTCGAACCGTGGTCAACTACATGGGAGTCCAGTGACATAGCCATTATGCTAACTGCGGGTTCCTCAAATTTTCTATTTTGAAGTCACACTCACAGTGGCCAAATTCCACGCCAGTGCAGTCCAGGTCGATGTGAGTTGTATGAGTGTGCGGTCAGTCATCCTAATCTCAGTCCTTCTGTCACCACCGAGGCTTAGAAAACCAGGACCCCTCTGTGAATGCAGCGAGGATGCGTCAGCTTCTGTCTGTCCATCTGCCTAGGGATCTGTCACTTTCCTCTCGCTGTCTGCGTCTCTATCCAACTAGGTGTGATTTTCCCACTCATTTTGCCTAGAGATCAGTATTCCAACGTACCTGGCGCAGGGCCTCCTAACTCTCCATCACTTTCCATCACAAGGAAACACCAGCCCTCTTCTGGCGGCGCGATGACCCTGCAGTTCACAGGGGCTCTGCCTTTGTCGATGGAACAGGGCCCTTTTTTCCCAGTGCCCAAACATCAGCCCCTCGGTGAGATGGGCCTGGTCTCCACTGCTCTGCGTTGGGCGCTGAGCACGGTGAAGCACACTTACGAGTGGGTGGTTTCCTGGCACAGGAACCCCAGCCTCACCAAGGTCCCCAGGTTCCAGTCCCCACTGTCTCTCTCTGCACAGCAAAGTCGGATAATGCACTAGCAGATAGGAAGCAGGTAGACAAAGCACCACGCAGGACCGCGGCTCGCTCACGAGTGTGGGTTGCTGCCTTTGAAGTGCTGACTGATAGCAGGCACTGCCACCGAATTTTAAATTTCTGGAACAGTTTTCTTGCGTTCCAGTTTGCAGCTGGGAGATCTGCAGGAAGGGACACTGAGAGGCAGCAGGGACGTGCCTCTGCAAACAGAGCTAACTCTCGCCCATGTCTAGGACCCGACGCGCCAGACAAGGCCTTCGTTAGCAATCCGCTGCCGCACACACTCCGGGAACTTCACAGGGGAAGGAAATGTGCCATTGGCCCTGCTGGACAGAAGTCTGCACGGAGAAACCGGGACCCTGGAGGGATCCGTGTAACATCTTCAGTAGGTGTCAATAACCCTTGAAATTGGACCAGAAGTACATTACGGGAGACTCATCTTCTCTCTCCAGAGGCCCATTTAGGACATGTGTGCAAATCGGAGCTAATGTATGGGTTCAGAGCGAGGCCAGGACACACCACGGGGCGGGCCGAGCGCTCGCCGAGTCCCGCCGCACCCCTCCTCGGTATTCCTGGACACTGGCTCCACCTACCTGCACAGACATGAAGAAGTTAAGGCTTTTTCTCTGCGGTCTCTGGAGCACATGGAGGCCGAGTTTCAGAACATTCAAGAAAAGCAAATACTTCCTGTGCCGGGCACCGTGCTTAAGCCATCTCATCAGGTCTCTCCCTGGGCTGGAACAGCAGCAACACGAGGACGCGGTCACCGTAACCGACGTGAGGGGACTGTACCCTAACTCTCCTCTCAAAACCAGGACCCCTTCTTCTGGGCTCCCTTCCACCTCCACTTCCCTGCCGTGGAGTCACAGTTACCGTACTTCAGTCGGGGGTGGACGCCACGTGAGGCTCCGAGGATGCCACATGGACAAATGGGTAGTCCCTTCTGGGTTACCGGGAGACCACCGTTGAACAAGTGCGAGCAAAAGGTAAGGAAAAGACCACCTATGGGACAGATGAGGGACGGGGTCATCCACGGCGACACGTACCGGTCATTTCAGATAGGAGGAGGTGGGCTGAGGTAAGTGGTGTCGTGGGACTAGGGACACGCTCTCCTGGGAACTCTCATCTCGGCCTCCACTCACATAGCTTCTTAAATCCGCAGGTCAGTGGGCAGGGAGGGCGGGCGCGCAGTCAGGAGCTGGGTGAACGTGGGCAGGGAGGGCGGGCGCACAGTCAGGAGCCGGGTGAGTGTGGGCAGGGCGGGCGGGCGCGCAGTCAGGAGCTGGGTGAACGTGGGCAGGGAGGGCGGGCGCACAGTCAGGAGCCGGGTGAGTGTGGGCAGGGCGGGCGGGCGCGCAGTCAGGAGCTGGGTGAACGTGGGCAGGGAGGGCGGGCGCACAGTCAGGAGCCGGGTGAGTGTGGGCAGGGCGGGCGGGCGCGCAGTCAGGAGCTGGGTGAACGTGGGCAGGGAGGGCGGGCGCACAGTCAGGAGCCGGGTGAGTGTGGGCAGGGCGGGCGGGCGCGCAGTCAGGAGCTGGGTGAACGTGGGCAGGGAGGGCGGGCGCACAGTCAGGAGCCGGGTGAGTGTGGGCAGGGCGGGCGGGCGCGCAGTCAGGAGCTGGGTGAACGTGGGCAGGGAGGGCGGGCGCACAGTCAGGAGCCGGGTGAGTGTGGGCAGGGCGGGCGGGCGCGCAGTCAGGAGCTGGGTGAACGTGGGCAGGGAGGGCGGGCGCACAGTCAGGAGCCGGGTGAGTGTGGGCAGGGCGGGCGGGCGCGCAGTCAGGAGCTGGGTGAACGTGGGCAGGGAGGGCGGGCGCACAGTCAGGAGCCGGGTGAGTGTGGGCAGGGCGGGCGGGCGCGCAGTCAGGAGCTGGGTGAACGTGGGCAGGGAGGGCGGGCGCACAGTCAGGAGCCGGGTGAGTGTGGGCAGGGCGGGCGGGCGCGCAGTCAGGAGCTGGGTGAACGTGGGCAGGGAGGGCGGGCGCACAGTCAGGAGCCGGGTGAGTGTGGGCAGGGCGGGCGGGCGCGCAGTCAGGAGCTGGGTGAACGTGGGCAGGGAGGGCGGGCGCACAGTCAGGAGCCGGGTGAGTGTGGGCAGGGCGGGCGGGCGCGCAGTCAGGAGCTGGGTGAACGTGGGCAGGGAGGGCGGGCGCACAGTCAGGAGCCGGGTGAGTGTGGGCAGGGCGGGCGGGCGCGCAGTCAGGAGCTGGGTGAACGTGGGCAGGGAGGGCGGGCGCACAGTCAGGAGCCGGGTGAGTGTGGGCAGGGCGGGCGGGCGCGCAGTCAGGAGCTGGGTGAACGTGGGCAGGGAGGGCGGGCGCACAGTCAGGAGCCGGGTGAGTGTGGGCAGGGCGGGCGGGCGCGCAGTCAGGAGCTGGGTGAACGTGGGCAGGGAGGGCGGGCGCACAGTCAGGAGCCGGGTGAGTGTGGGCAGGGCGGGCGGGCGCGCAGTCAGGAGCTGGGTGAACGTGGGCAGGGAGGGCGGGCGCACAGTCAGGAGCCGGGTGAGTGTGGGCAGGGCGGGCGGGCGCGCAGTCAGGAGCTGGGTGAACGTGGGCAGGGAGGGCGGGCGCACAGTCAGGAGCCGGGTGAGTGTGGGCAGGGCGGGCGGGCGCGCAGTCAGGAGCTGGGTGAACGTGGGCAGGGAGGGCGGGCGCACAGTCAGGAGCCGGGTGAGTGTGGGCAGGGCGGGCGGGCGCGCAGTCAGGAGCTGGGTGAACGTGGGCAGGGAGGGCGGGCGCACAGTCAGGAGCCGGGTGAGTGTGGGCAGGGCGGGCGGGCGCGCAGTCAGGAGCTGGGTGAACGTGGGCAGGGAGGGCGGGCGCACAGTCAGGAGCCGGGTGAGTGTGGGCAGGGCGGGCGGGCGCGCAGTCAGGAGCTGGGTGAACGTGGGCAGGGAGGGCGGGCGCACAGTCAGGAGCCGGGTGAGTGTGGGCAGGGCGGGCGGGCGCGCAGTCAGGAGCTGGGTGAACGTGGGCAGGGAGGGCGGGCGCACAGTCAGGAGCCGGGTGAGTGTGGGCAGGGCGGGCGGGCGCGCAGTCAGGAGCTGGGTGAACGTGGGCAGGGAGGGCGGGCGCGCAGTCAGGAGCCGGGTGAGTGTGGGCAGGGCGGGCGGGCGCGCAGTCAGGAGCTGGATCTTCAGGCTGCCTCTTCTGGGGAGCCTGAGAAAGGGCGGTGGCGAAGACATGAGGTTCCAGCCCCCCTGGAATGGCTCAGCGATTCTCCGGGAGGAGCTGCACCTTGAGGGGGCAGCCCCTCCAAGGGGGTGTCTTCCAGGTCATGTGAGAGCTCGCCGATAGCCCCTGCTACATCCCACACTCCCTTTCCCTCCTGGCTTTAAACACTGACAGTTCAGTGAGTTTACTGTGGCACTCTCAGCGCCGTGGGCTGAAGAAATACTGCCCAGTAAATATCAGAGATGAAAAGGCAGGGCCGGCAGAGGAGCAGCGCTGGCGCACTCGGAGGCACGTCCCGCGTGCCCGGCTCTGCAGCTCCTCCCTCTGCTGCAGCGCTTTGGCTTCAAACAGGAAAGGATGACCCCATTGTGCCAACGGCGTTCGCTGTGTGTACTTTACACACAGACATAAGCAGTTGTTCGGACGCGCCGTCACAAAAGCACACCTTTACCCCATGAATACAGTAGGTCCTCCGTGAGACTACAGCGCGCGGGCGAGTCCCCGTCTCAGACGTCCACGACTCTCCAGAGCTGCCACCCATCACGTTAAAGCCTCCTGCAGGAGAAGCTCCTTCAGGGTTGTGCCAAAAGCTTAGTCTGGAACCAGACGAAACTAAACCAGGTGATTCAAACTACGCCAAAACTTGACTCAGAAAGTATTGCGAGTTTATAAAGCCTAAGATTTATCCTAGAGCGAATCAAATATTTTAAAACTAGATTTCTCGGAATCTGCTCAGCATCTCTTGATGTGAATTGCTGAGAACGCCCGATCTGCCGTCTGGGTCCCTCCGATCTCGGCGCCAAGTTGTGTCTCGGCGTCCCCAGCCGCAGACTGCCCGCGGCTCCAGGCTGCTCCCACACCTCTCTTCCATACCGTTCTCGTAATCACCCTGTAAAAGCCCAGACGTTGCCGTCCTCCTGTCCAAACCCGGCCACGCTCTCCGCTCAGTGCAGGAAACGTATTTCTTCAGTGTGGCGGGTCCAGACGTGGACTCGTCCCCAAGTTCCCCTCCAGCCTCCTGCATGGCCCCACCTCCCTCAGCGGCGTGGCCTGCCTCGTGTGCCCCCCCTGCTCACATGCACTCCTGGGTCATCCTACCCCGTCTGGTCCATTTCTTCTGCCTTTTCTCCCCTCCCCTGCAGGCCGCGGGGTCAGCCTTCCTAACCCAGCCCTGCCCCCTATGGCTAGGAGCAGTCAGCAAGGTCTTCACAGGGACCCGGCCTCCACCTTCACGGAGCTGTCACATGACGCTCAGACTGGCTGCTGTCCCTTCTCCTTCTCTTGCAAGCTTTCGAGGCCGGCACTGTGTCTTGTCACCTTTGAGTGACTCAGATCCAGCTACCCGTCACCGACCTCACGCTTGGTACAGGCTCTCTGTGGCAGCAGAGCTGTCTACGGATTTCCTAACTCCATATTCAGCGATGTCATACGGTATTTTCTATTAGCCACGCAATACAATATTTTAAATTTCATGATGTATTTGAGAGCTATTTTATCTCATATATTTATTTATACAAAACGTATTATGTACAATTGATTCATCAGCCCCTATATTAATTGCACCATTCAATAAAATAAATATTAAAATAAATGGGTTTCTGTTTCCAACTAAGAACCCTAGGTGAGAGGAAAATGAATGCTTCATATAAGTAATCTGACCTCAGGGTGTAATTCAGAAAATCTGAATACTTTATCTTCTGTAGGTCAAATGTAAGCAAGAAGAAAATTAAACTATTCTAGATACATTTTCCTGCTATTTTATTCACTAAGGAGAGCAGACAGTTCCCTAGTAGGCAAGATAAAAATTATAGATCAACTTTTATTTATGTGCTCCCAAGCACAGTCCTTGAAATAGAAAACGCCACTGCCTTCCTAAAAGCCTGTCAGTGATTTGCAGCCTTCAGGAACTCTTTGGTTTAGTCCAAGTGGAGATCCACATTTATTACAGGTCAAGGGCAGCACGCAAGTCACGTATCTTTCAAGTCGTGAGAACACCAGTACCCAGTGGGAACTCTTGGTATCTGTGTAAGCCTAAATGAACTTCTGATTAAAAACAGATAAAGCTGCCTCCTGGGGAGCAGAGGGGATTTGAACTCATTTCTGGCTCAGTTCAGAGTGCCACGGCCGGGGGCACGCCCCTCAGTGCAGGAGTGGGTGAGGGGACATTAGGTGGGTGGTGGAGAGAGACCACCCACTCTGCTTGGACCGGAGAAGACCTTGGCCATGGACAGGGCCCGCAGTGTGCGCTGGTACAGGCCTTGGCAGAAGTGCCCAGGGTAACACTCTCCAAAGTGCATGACAACGTGTCCTCCCACTGGCAGGAGTGACCCATGGCAGCTCCTGCAGCCCTGACGGACATGTTTTCCCATGGTGGCAGTTCCCGGGACACTCTGGCCTCCAGCTCCTCCACCGACCACTGGTCTGAGCAGGGCTTTCTGCAGGCCATGACCTCACTGGGGAGATGACGTTCTCCTCACTGTTCAGCTCCCCAAGTCAGCATGACGGCCTACGTGGGCATGACCCCTGCCCCCAGAGCCATCGCCTGCTATGCTCCCTCCGCAAGGCCACATGGGCAGAGAGGGACGGTGGGGCAGGAGCAGAGAGAGGCACCCCAGAGCCAGCCGGAGGCATCCGGGCCTCAGCGTTGCACGCCTGGCCCTCAGCGCTGCACGCCTGGCCCTCAGCCCCCGCTGGGTCACCCAAGACTGAGTAGGACAGGCACTGCAAGGCCTGAACGCCTGTTCCCCGCCGTTGCCGAAACCCTGGCCTCAGTGAGAATGTGAGGGGCCTAGGAAGGGAGTCAGCTCATGAAGTCCTCACGAAGGGACAAGTGGCCCTGTGAGAGGCCCCGGCTAGCTGGCCCTTGTCCCACCCACGAGGATACAGGATACAGATGTCTATGGACCAGGAAGAGGCTCCAGGTCGAGAACCCTGGCCTCGGACTTCCAGCCACCCACACTCTGGGAGCCCAACGAGTCGCATAAGCCTCCCGGTGTGCAGCACTTGGGCCCAGCGACCCGCAGGAGAACAAGCAGCCTTCCATCTCTCTCAGTAAAAGGCAAAGTGAACACAAGATGGGAAGCAGCGCGTCCAGTGCCACAGCTGCGTGCTCACACGGTTCTCCCCCTGAGCAGCTCCAGGGCTAGGGCCGTGTTTAATTCTCCTCGGACTGGCTGGTCCTTACACAGCGACTGACAGGACAGGGCTCGACGTGCGGCAGTGGGGCAGTGACAGCCTCACACCTCGGGGCGCACAGGTTAGAGAAGCGTCCCTACGGATGGTGGAATCCAGGACGCGTTCCAGGGGATCACAGCGACAGCGTCGCTCAGGCCCTCACTTCCGGAGCAGCCTCTGCAGGGACTGCGGACCGCCACACAGACTCAGTGCTCTGGGTCCTGGGAGCGAGACCTCACGGGAAGGTGCAGTACACGGCTTCCCCCGGGGCTTAGGACCTGACCTGATAGTGCCAGGCACCACGGGCGCCGTGTCCCACGAGGCCCCCGAACACTAGCTCTGGCAGCCAAGACTGGGTGGGAGGAGGAACTTGGGCACTCGCTGGGGACACGGGCCTTGACCCTTGAGCTTGTCCCTCGTCTGCTGCTCAGCAAATACCCACGGTCTCGGGCGCTGTGTGAAGGGATGGGGCCCAGAGCAGCGTATAAGGGAGATACAGTCTTCCCTCCCCAGGGCTCACAGCGAGCAGGGGAACGGGTACCTGAGCACGCAGATACAATACAGGGTGGTAAAATATCAGAGGAAGAGTAAGGCACTTGGCAAAGACGCAAGCCCGAGGGGTGCGAGCGTGGGCCAGGCAAGGCGTCCCCGAGGCAGTCACATCTCCGTTGGAACCTGAAGGTGGATTTAATTGAGCTGAGGCTTCCTACAAATCCACGTTCTGACCAGGCTGGTCCTTCCTGCCTCCTGAGGGCTGAAGTGTCCTGCCTGCAGGAGCGTAATCCATCTTGAATAATGGCCTTGATTATGCACCTTGCCACAGCCATTCCAGGTCTCCAGCTACGGACTGGCCTTCCCCTTGTCCTGTTAGGAAGCTGAAACGCACCATCTCTCTCCCAGGCCACACTCTAAGTCCCTTCAGTACACTTCAGCTGAGTAACCAGCACCTTCGATCTCCGCGGACTGAGCGCAGTGACACGTCTGTGCACCTTTCACCCGAACACCCTCCTCGTCAGCACTCCCCGTGTCTCAGCTGCCTGGGAAAACGAAGCAGTTGTACATGACGGGAAATTCACCGTGGGGTAAGCAGCGGTCATGGCCAAGCAGCCACCTGCAAATCCAAGACATCGCACAGACACGGCAGTCAACTGGAGCTCCTCAGACAGCCCAGGGTGGGGACGAGCCCGTCCGAAAGAGCTTGGTCCTTAGATACTTGCTGATAAACGAGACGTCCTCCAGTGGTACCACCCTCCCACTGCTGCACGGTGGGGAAGGCTATTTTGAATGTGCCAGTGAACTATGAAGGAAGTGTATTCTTTCACTGTGTATGAGGGCACGCAGGGTTCTGATCCTTTCTACCAAGAAAGTCGCTGTCTTTGGGTCCTGTGAGCTGCTCTCTCAGTGTGGCTTCTCCGCAAGTCACCAAACGACCAGCCTGCATGGCCAGACCTCAGTGTGAAAACCCAGTCAGAGGCTTGCACGCACAAAGGAAGAATTCAGCTCATCACAAAACGTGTAGGTAATTGCATTCAGTCTAATGTAAATCATTCATAAGCTCAAACATATAACCGCTCTCTGGCATAATCTGTGTATATTCAATATTCGTTTGTTTTTTTAATTTTGTAAGTATTAAAACCTAAATGCTAAGGAAGATGCTACAATGTGGAAAATATAATCTTTAGGCCACTTTCTAAATCTATCCATAAGCCACATTAAGTCACGTCTGGGGTCCTGGTGCTCATGAAAAAATGAATTCAACTAAAAACCTGAAAATGGTAAAAGCCCGTGGGTCACAGGCAGTGGCTGGGGTGAGGTCCACAATGAACACCCCCAGCACGGTTGCCTCGAATTGTGAATCCAGGGGCCTCTGAAGATAACCAAAGTGCACATCTGTCTCCCAGCTTGGCTCCCACAGACACAAAGCCCCCAATCAAACAGCCATGTTCACACGGGGACCAGAGCATTCTAATAAACAGCTGTCTTCATACGGGGACAGGAGCACCCTAATAAACAGCCATGTTCACACGGGGACTGGAGACCCCTGAACAAACAGCCATCTTCACACGGGGACCGGAGACCCCTGACCAAATAGCCATGTTCACACGGGGACCGGGGACCAGAGCACCCTAACCAACAGCCATCTTCACACGGGGACTGGGGCTTGGCTCCTGCCCCTCCCTAAGCAGCGGGGCCCAGTCCCTGCCAACCCACAGAACAATTCGTACAAGCCCGTGCTGTCCTCCCCCAGGGCCCGTGTCTTTGGCAGTGAGAACTGGCCCCACAGCGAGGACGCCAACACGTGTGTGAGGCATTAGGGTGCAGCATGGCAGACCACGAGTGCCCAGGAAGGCCCAGCGGCCACACAGCCACTCCCCTGCCTGGACGCTACCTGGGCGCCCACTGCGGCCAGGGAGGCCGACACCCAGGCCCTGCCCCCACGGAGCTCACAGACTCCAGAGGGACGGGACTGCAGAGTGGGGGACCCAGGGAGACCCTGGTACCTAACGCTTCTCTCCAGGGGCCGGAACAAGCCAACAAACGCGGGTGAGTGAAGGGCAGGACGGGAGAGTCCCTGGAGAAAGCCAGCGAGCTGAGGGAGGGACGGCTACGGGCAGGGGCGACTGAGCCGGGATCCCCAGAGCTGCGCCAGGTCCGACCCCGGCCTGTGAGCAGGACCTCATGTGGAGAAAGGGTCTGCCCTGTGATTAAATAAAGGATTTCAAGATGAGATCACCCTGGGCTAAGCAGATGGGTCCTAAATCCAAAGACCAATGTTTTCACAGTGAGGAGGAAGGACGGACAGAGAAGGAAAGACAGAGAAGCTGTGCGAGGAGGAGGCAGGGTCGGAGTTAGGTCGCCGGAGCCGAGAATGCCTGGCTGCAGGAAGCCATAGCAGGGAAGGCCGGGCCGGATCCCACCCTGTTCCAGGGAGCGCGGCCCTGCCGATGCCCTGGTTCAGACTGGCCTCCGGCGCCATGGAGGAATGCATTTCGGCTGTTCTTCGTCACCAAGTTTGCCATTGCTACTGAAAAGCAAACACGGGTAGGTATCCGCATGGGTTTCCTGGTCTAGGAACAAACAGCAGACGAAGAAAATCAAGTTGCTGGGCTTGCGCATGGGTGGTGGTTCCAGGGCCAGGTCCCACACGGCTGAGTGTGCAGTTCGCGTCCCAGACCCGGCAGCTTGAGAATCACCCAGGTGCGGGCACGTGCCTGGTCCAGAATCCCAAGGGGAGGGAGAAATGGAGGAGAAGGGACTCCAGCGTGACCGTGCCATGGGGGCTGCTTTCTCTCCCACTCTCTCTGTCTCTCTCTCTCTAGAGAACGCACATGCTCGCTGGCAAATGCAAAAAGAAAAATAAAAAAGGAAAGAAAAGAAAAAGAAAATCAAGTTCATAAACCAGGAAATGAGGTTCTCCCCTGTGGAGACAGAGATGTCACTGCCTTGCTGGGACGGTGGGCACGCTCCTCTTAGAGCCCCAGCTCCACCGTCTAGTGAGTGAGGCTGAGCAGGAAGACACAGAGCCGGGAATGTGGGGTAATGGCCCTGAGCAGCAGCACAGAACCACCCCTGCCCGGCCCTGCACTGGGCACTGTGGGTAGAAGGCTCCATCGCAACGTGGAAGTGGAAGCGTCTGCATTATCCCCGAGACCAGGCGCTCCTCCTCGCCGCCCGCCCAGACCCGGCCTGATGCTGCGCCTTAAGGCCGACGTCTGGGGCGCCATCTGCTCCTGACCCAGCCCGAGCGTCCCCAGGAGGAGCCCAGCAGGTTTTCTCAGTTGACAGGCGGTGACGGGCCTGGCAGGATATGTCCTCGCCCTGTGTGCTAATGAGGGTGTCCACGGCTCCTGGTGAAAGCAGTTTTGAATCATTTAAAATGGGCAGACTGGCCAGGTAGCATGGTGCTCTGTGTATTTATGGTGCTGGTGAAAACCTGCCGGTCGGTGCTGCAACAGCACCTCTCAGTGACTGCAGCTGCCTCTTATCAAAGTGAAGCTCCTTCATGATGCACAAGGGCGGCGACATGGAGCTCGCAGAGGGTGGACAGCGCCGGGAGCTGCCTGCTGTGGCAGAGCTTGGGGCAGGAAGGATTGGGCTCAGCTCTGGGGGCGCCAGTGGGCTCAGTGCGCAAGTGAACCTCACTGAGCGAAATGCCGTTTCCACCTGGTGCAGCAGGTCTGGGTGACCGATCATTTCTGGAGGACCGACTTTCACTTCTTTTTTGTTTGTTTTGAATTATCAGAGGGCACATGTACTCACCAGAGAGACACAGAGACAGAGAAAGCAAGAGAGACGGGAGAGGGAGATGGTACCCTCAGTGGGGTGTGGTCCTGCGCATGGGTGGTGGTTCCAGGGGCCAGGTCCCACACGGCTGAGTGTGCAGTTCGCGTCCCAGACCCGGCAGCTTGAGAATCACCCAGGTGCGGGCACGTGCCTGGTCCAGAATCCCAAGGGGAGGGAGAAATGGAGGAGAAGGGACTCCAGCGTGACCGTGCCATGGGGGCTGCTTTCTCTCCCACTCTCTCTGTCTCTCTCTCTCTAGAGAACGCACATGCTCGCTGGCAAATGCAAAAAGAAAAATAAAAAAGGAAAGAAAAGAAAAAGAAAATCAAGTTCATAAACCAGGAAATGAGGTTCTCCCCTGTGGAGACAGAGATGTCACTGCCTTGCTGGGACGGTGGGCACGCTCCTCTTAGAGCCCCAGCTCCACCGTCTAGTGAGTGAGGCTGAGCAGGAAGACACAGAGCCGGGAATGTGGGGTAACGGCCCTGAGCAGCAGCACAGAACCACCCCTGCCCGGCCCTGCACTGGGCACTGTGGGTAGAAGGCTCCATCGCAACGTGGAAGTGGAAGCGTCTGCATTATCCCCGAGACCAGGCGCTCCTCCTCGCCGCCCGCCCAGACCCGGCCTGATGCTGCGCCTTAAGGCCGACGTCTGGGGCGCCATCTGCTCCTGACCCAGCCCGAGCGTCCCCAGGAGGAGCCCAGCAGGTTTTCTCAGTTGACAGGCGGTGACGGGCCTGGCAGGATATGTCCTCGCCCTGTGTGCTAATGAGGGTGTCCACGGCTCCTGGTGAAAGCAGTTTTGAATCATTTAAAATGGGCAGACTGGCCAGGTAGCATGGTGCTCTGTGTATTTATGGTGCTGGTGAAAACCTGCCGGTCGGTGCTGCAACAGCACCTCTCAGTGACTGCAGCTGCCTCTTATCAAAGTGAAGCTCCTTCATGATGCACAAGGGCGGCGACATGGAGCTCGCAGAGGGTGGACAGCGCCGGGAGCTGCCTGCTGTGGCAGAGCTTGGGGCAGGAAGGATTGGGCTCAGCTCTGGGGGCGCCAGTGGGCTCAGTGCGCAAGTGAACCTCACTGAGCGAAATGCCGTTTCCACCTGGTGCAGCAGGTCTGGGTGACCGATCATTTCTGGAGGACCGACTTTCACTTCTTTTTTGTTTGTTTTGAATTATCAGAGGGCACATGTACTCACCAGAGAGACACAGAGACAGAGAAAGCAAGAGAGACGGGAGAGGGAGATGGTACCCTCAGTGGGGTGTGGTCCCACCAGGGCCCTTCCCCACAGTTCCGTCCTGCAGGCATCTCGGCCATGTACACTCACGTGCTCGGCATGTTTTCAAACCCCTGTGGCCAGGATCTGAACAGCGGTCGGCCATGTGGGACCCAGCTCCCCTACCCACGAGGCCACAGATCCAGCCCAACTTGAAGTCCTTGCCTGGTCTGGGCGTCTATTTAAATCTCTTTCTCCCCATCGGGCTATTCACGTCCCTCCTACATAAGGAATGAAGTGTTCCAAATTCAAACATCTGAAACAACCGTTAGAGGGGATTGCCAAGTGCCTTTCTCCTGAGGAATCACATCTAAAAACATTTTCAAAAGTTTATTTCTTCTGTGAGCAAGATATACAGAGAGAGAGAAGGTGAAGGTGACGGAGGGAGGGACAGCATCCCCCACAGGGCCTTGACCCCACAGCCTCGGCCAGCCTGGACCCGGGCAGGCGTGCAGGCAGCACACGCAGGGAGGGCTCCGGGGCGAAGCAGAACCCACCCGGGAGGCGCCACTGCAGCCCCTGTGTAATCACTGCACCACTGTCCCGGCCTTCAGGTAAGGGCCCAGACGGTGCTTTTATTTATTTAACTTTTAAAATATTTTTTAGATTTTTGCCATAGGCCACGTGCACTCACCAGAGAGAGACAGTGAGAGGGAAAGTGAGAAATTGCCCCCAGGGGGTGGCTGCACCACAGTCTCTCCTCCACTCTCCTCCTGGGGTTCTGGGCACACGTGCACACACGCCCATTGTGACTTTACAGCCACCGGGTCTGGGACTTGAACCATGATCTGCCACGCCAAAGTCCAGCACCTTAACCACCACGCCACCTGCTGGTCCCACCAACCGGTGTTCTTTTGAAACACGGTCCTTTAGCCTGAGCACTGCGGACTTAGGGAGGTGCGGAGGCAGCCGGGATTTTCCCGAGAGGAACACAAACAGCAGTAGCACAGAGCCGAACGTGGCCAGCCGACTCAGGCTGGCGCTGACCGCGAACTGGGACCTCCGTCAAGGCCGTCACCTCTGGCCGCAGGTGCCCTGCTAGCCTCTCCACCCCTCAGGTTTTCATCTAAAAAGTGAGTTTCATAAAACCCAACCAACCCGCTTGCCGTGAGTTTTGGGACTCAAGTCAAAGGGAATATCATGCACAACTGCTTTGTGACATAAGGCCCTGAGGACTGCAGGGTGTTGGTCATTCCAGCACGTTCCACTGAGGAGCACTCACCTAAGCAAATGCTCCATTTCCATTTTTAAAAAGAGGAAAAAGAGTTGTCAAAAATGTTTCCCAAGTCTCATCTTCCACTCCAGGGATAAGAACTCAGAAACCTAATCCTCACTTCCCACTCCGAAGGCCCGGGGGACTTCAAGGTGACAGTCCCCCGTGCCCAGGCCATCCAATCAACATCTCGGACACCCCCCCAATCTCTGCTGGGCCCCGACAGCCTGCCCCGACCTGCCTTGGCCGGCCGCACCTCCGGCACCTGCTCTGACAACTGCTTGGCCAGCTCCCCGCGCCGCTGACCCCGGAGCCCAGTGCCCGGCTGCACAGCCACGCCGTGGTCATCTGAGACCACGGACACACATTCGTCACTCGAAACATTTGCTGCTCGTTTGACTGCCCTGGATTTCAGAAACCAAACCCCCTGTTAGAAGCCTCGCGTGTGCCAAGAGAAAGGCATTTCCCAGCGCCTTCGTGACCCTGTCCCCCATCTGTCCCACAGATCTCGTTATTTGAACCAGCAGTGACAGGCACGGGGACACCTGTCCTGCAGATCACTTTCTGTGTGTGTTCTGCATCTTCCACAAAACCAGCTCTAACGTCTCGAAGCTGCGTCTCCGAGCCAGCGTCGGCTGCGAAGTACGGAGACTCGGAGATACCTTGGACGTTTATCGACGCTGCTTTATTTTTAAGCAGTGGTTGGAAAGTTCTGCATATGTTTCTTGTTATTTAATCAACAATTAAAACTTGGTGACATAATGCTTTGCCTCTGAAGTCAATAGTGCTCTCCGGAGCAAAGCCTGCATCAGGCCCACCATAAAAGGGCTTGCATATTTTAGTGACGGCAAGGCGCAGTGACCCTCTGGCTGGGTAAATGTCCACTCTGCTCTCAGCAGACGCAACTGCTGCTGGAGACACAGATGCGTGAAGATGGAGAGTGAGGCTCTATTTCAGTGTGCGTGTTTAATACTTTGCTCTCAGAATTTATTTATCGGGAAGATTAAAATGCAGATTAAACTGCTTGAAGAGGTCGGTAATTAATAGGACACATAGACCACCATAATCAAAACCTCCAGCAACATCGCCAAAGTGGCCTCGAAATGCAAGGCTGATGACCGAGGTAACTTCCCTGATGCCCAGTGAAGAACTAGGTGCCGAAGTGTTCCGGCCTGCAGTTCTCCATCTTGATAGCTAGAGGTAATGAAGGCCAGGATGGTCAGAGGAACCATTCGTCATCCGTCATTTACATGTCCTCAGTGGGGGGCGGCACAGCATGATGGTTAAGGGCGCTAGATTCCCACAGGGCCAACGCGGTTCGAGTCCCGGACCCGATGGTTTACACTTATTTTTTTTTGAGAGGTTTTTTTGTTTGTTTGTTTTTTGTTTTTTGCTATAGGGCGCGTGTGCTCGCCAGACAGACAGAGAGATACAGAGAGACAGAAAACGAGAAATCAGCCCCCAGGGGGGATGGTCACGCTGCAATCCCTTCTCCTCCATTCTCCTCTCGGGATCTTGGGCATGCACGCACACGCACCCGGCGTGAGTTTTAAGCCACCGGGTCTGGGACGCGAACCGCGGTCGACTACGTGGGAGTCCAGTGACATAGCCATTACGCTAACTGCTGGTTCCCCCGATGGTTTGATTTCTCACTCTCTTTCTCTCTAACTCTAGTCAAGATAAAATAATAAAAATAAATAAAGTTAAATGGAAAAAACACACACAGACACAAAAAAAACACAAAACATTGTCACAGAGCCCTGGGTACCCAGGCTGTCCTGGCTGCAGTTCTCATCTGTAAAACGGGACGTGTCTATGCCGACTGCATGGGAACAGCGACGCCCGGGCGCTAAACGCACTAGGAACGGGACCTGGCATGGACAAGCCCGGGGACGATGCTGGCGACATGCTGGCGGGGCTCGGTGCTCGGATAAACAGTTTAGTTCCCACAGATGAGTTTGTAAACTAAGCCTCAAACCTCCACTGCTAAGGTTGGAAGAGTTCACTGAAATGATGGCTGCCATTTTAGAAGCTCAGAAAGCGTGTCTGCGAGTCACCTACACGTTCCCCGACAACGCGCGCGTGGTCTGCTTGTCTAATGTTTGTATGGCAGACTGCAAAACGCCTTGAGTGTGACATCTCCAGAGACACGTGTTTTCCACGCGGTGTCACGGCCGCCATCTGAGCGGAGGGCTGCCCTGAAGTTGCTGAGCAGGGCTGGGCCTCGCGGGGTGAGCTCTGCACACCAGGAAGCGCGTTCTCCAGAGCATCTTGAGCGCTTTGCACCGGCCGCCACGCTTCTGCCGGTGCGTTCTACTTCACGTTAATCCTCAGGACCTTGAATTTTGTGTGCGTTTGGGGGTGGGGTGGGGACAGGACCTTCTTGAGAACCGGATCGGCACAGGCAGTCGACCTGCCCCGGAAACGTCCACAGCATTTCCGTGGGTGTCGGGACCAGAGCTCCACACACAGGACCCCTGACTGCAGATGGAGGCTGTCCACCCTGAGTTGAGTGTAATGTTCCAGCACGTCATCGCCCAGATGAAAGTAACACCGCTTCACCACTCTGTAATGCACTGCCCGTATTAGAGCGATCGCTAGGCATCTTTCAAAAGTAAACACCAACCTCTAGCTATCCAAACAGCATCTACTGTACTCCTTTTTAAAATTAATTGCTTTTCTTAAAGTTATTTCTTCCATGAACAAGAGAAACAGTGACAGAGAGACAGCACCTCTCCCCCCACAGGGTCCTGATGCCTCTGTCCGCCCTCGGCCTCCACCAGCTCCACAGGGAGGTTTGCAGACACACCCTGGGAGCCGCCTGCGAGGGGCCTTACAGAAACTCGCGTTTTCCTGTGACACCATGTTAACTGATCAACAGAGCGTGCACGCATTCGCGGTATACGGCACAGTGTTCCGAAACACCAACGGTTCTGGGCAACCGCATGACGAGCAAGAGAGCGCGTGCACCGCCCCCAGGCTGGCTTGGGGGCGGCGAGGGCCAGATCCACCCGCGCGGTCTGTAGCACAGGGGCGTTGTTACTGACCACGGCACCGTGTGTGACTGGCCCCGCCCTGCTCCTCCTGGCCAGCTGAAATCCCATGCCCTGTGCCCAACCCCAGCCGCTCCTCCACCCAGCCCCGTAAACCGTACCCCCGCTCCCTGCTCTGCAAGTTCACCCTTCTCCATTGCAGACCCGGGAGGTGGCCGGTGAGCTGTGCCTCTGTGCCTGGCTCACTTCTCTGCATGCGCTGTCCCTTCGTGTCGTCACAGATGACCGGCTCTCCTTTCTCAGGCTGAGTAGCAGCCAATGTGCACGCACACCATGTCGCTGTGACCACTCACCTGGCGGACACGTAGGGTGAGGCCACGCCTTGGCTGCCGTGGCCCGTGGCCTGATGAACGTGGGGCCCCCCGCG
>NW_006199647.1:889052-889766 GCF_000334495.1 Tupaia belangeri chinensis
AGGAGCAAGAGAGCGCGTGCACCGCCCCCAGGCGGGCTTGGGGGCGGCGAGGGCCAGATCCACCCGCGCGGTCTGTAGCACAGGGGCGTTGTTACTGACCACGGCACCGTGTGTGACTGGCCCCGCCCTGCTCCTCCTGGCCAGCTGAAATCCCATGCCCTGTGCCCAACCCCAGCCGCTCCTCCACCCAGCCCCGTAAACCGTACCCCCGCTCCCTGCTCTGCAAGTTCACCCTTCTCCATTGCAGACCCGGGAGGTGGCCGGTGAGCTGTGCCTCTGTGCCTGGCTCACTTCTCTGCATGCGCTGTCCCTTCGTGTCGTCACAGATGACCGGCTCTCCTTTCTCAGGCTGAGTAGCAGCCAATGTGCACGCACACCATGTCGCTGTGACCACTCACCTGGCGGACACGTAGGGTGAGGCCACGCCTTGGCTGCCGTGGCCAGTGCTCTGATGAACGTGGCGCCACCTGCGTCTCGGCGTCTCCTTTGTCTATGTGTGCATATAGTATGTGTATTTACACACACGGAGTATGTATATGTCTGCACACAGCGTGGGTATATTTATACACACGGTACACGTGCATTTACGCACACGGAGTATGTATATGTCTGCACACAGCGTGGGTATATTTATACACACGGTACGTATGCATTTACGCACACGGAGTATGTATATGTCTGCACACAGCGTGGGTATATTTATACACACGGTAC
>NW_006199647.1:889949-917612 GCF_000334495.1 Tupaia belangeri chinensis
GCGTGGTATGTATACGTCTGCACGCGGCGTGGGTATGTTTATGCACACGGTCCGCACGCATTTCCACACGCGTTGTATGTATACGTCTGCACGCGGCGTGGGTATGTTTATGCACACGGTCCGCACGCATTTACACACACGGAGTATGTATATGTCTGCACACAGCATGGGTATATTTATACACACGGTACGTATATAGTCACACACACACAGTACGTATATATTCACACACACGCCCCGAGTGGGATTGCTAGGTTGTAAGTATCGACAGTTGCACTTTGCAACTGTAGAGGAACCCACACGCAGCTCCCACGACGACCGCGCTAATTCACATTCCCACCCGTTCTGTGCACTTCCAAGGCTGGCCGTCACTACGTTAGCTGGTCCGTGCGGAGGACAACGTGGCAAGTACTCGCAGGGCCCACCCTGCTCACCCCCACATGGAGGAACCCAGGGCAACCTACGCCCGAGTATAGCGCTCCTACCACTGCACACTCTCCATGAGAAATCAGTACCTGTTTAAAAGTGTTTTGTATAAATTCCGATGGCGGTGCTCAGCCCCTGCCAGCTCCTGGAGAGAGGGCGGAAGCAGGGGGCCCCGGTACCAGCCGGAAATGAAGCTCTTTCAATAGCTCTGCATATGGGTACAGTATTTTCCTATGGCACAAAACCGGCACGACGGACGTCTGGAGTCCCCTCACACGGGGCGCATGGTGACAGTCCCAGCGCAAGAAAGCCATGAGAACTGTGGCAGCGAGAGCACCTGGGGTCCACTGCAGGGGCTGAGATAAAGCGACCTTCCTGCTGGAGAACCTCTCCTGTTACGGAATCAGGGAAGGCTTCCTTATCAGCACTGAGCTTGGAGCTGCCCTTCTAAAGACAATGGTCCCAGCCCAGACACCCCACATCAGCCCAGCCTTACTGAAACCCTTGCTGTGCCCTCGCTGCTCTCTCTTCTCGACACTTTTCACGTAGGCACAGGCGTAGTTAAAACAAGGGTTGGTAGCTCACCTTCACTACACGTGAGCACTCAGACGGTGCTCTGTTAACCTTGTGTGACTGCCAGCCTCCGTGACTGGGTGGCCAAGATGCCCCTGAGCCCACTCCCCCAAAACCTATTCAGAGAAGGTTTGGAATAAATTCACACAAGCAGACTGTTCTCGTCTCCACCAGTGTCCTGGCCACATGCTCCCAGGGCTCTGGTTCCCTGGCTCCCACCCACGTGACACGATGCTAGAAGGGGGAGGGAGAGAGGTTCCACCATCCCCCACTGTGAGCCTCAGGAGCGGAGAACAAGGAGAGCCCGTCCCTAACGAAGGGGAGAGATGCAGACTTCGATTCCGTCTGCAAGCCAGCCTGACCTTTCTGCGCCTTTCTGCCTTCCCGTCCCCCACCCCCAGTGGCTTCAAACACAGTCGTTTTAAAATGATTGTGACAAGCAGTGTTTGATCTTTGCATAGATCAAAAACTATAACAAAGCATTTCAGATTCTCTAAGGCATCTTGAAAACATCAAAAATTCTTAATGTGGAAAAAATGCCACGTCCTGTAAGAATTCTTCGTCATCAGAAGTAAACACTAAACCTTACAGCAAGTTTTTCAACAAGGGCACAACCCCCATGCCTGAATGTGCATGTCCCTGGCTGGAGTTTAATGACAGCTCAAATACGCAGACCAGCGTGGGATTTCCAGTGTGCAAGTTGAAGTGATAAAAAGCAAATTGATTTTTAAACTTAAAGTGCCTGGGAAGCCCGTATTACTAATACCTTTAATACAACCAGCCTTAAAATATGGAAACTCTTTGAAAAGTCCCTCATGAGCCCCCTTTGAAGCGGGCCCATGAAGAGATGGCTGCTCCCTGAGGCTCCTCCACCCAAGAACACAATGTCATCCTTGTCTCCGGCTCAGGGGAGAGGAGCGCGCGGGGGCTTCGCGGCTCCGGGTTGCCATGGCTGAGCAGGCATGCGGCTTTGTTCCAGACAGACGTTTTCAAGGGACTGCTTACGGGGAAGCCCTAAAGCAGGGGTTTTCATTAATATTCCTGTTTACTCTGGCTAAATGCAGCTAAGGGGTCTACTGGCGTGGACTAACGCAGTCCCATAGGCCCGGACCGCTCAGGGAAGAGGGAGCTGGATCAACACCCCATCAACATCGTCCTCAGAGACATTCTTTCGAACCTCGCCTCTCGCCATTTCCTGAGTCTGTAATGGAATGCTTGTGCTGGCATCTGACGAAAGGGCCGGCCGGAGCCTGACGAAGTGCGAGACCGCGGCCCGGGCTCCGGCTGTCAGTGCACAGTGGAACCTTCTGGGCTCTATTTAGCTCCACAGTCATGCTCGGTAGGCCTAAGACTTGAGGTCCCATCTGAAAGACGCCATGTCCCAGGGCTGCTGGGCGAGCCCATCACAGCTCCATTTTCTCGGTCACACGCCAGACTCAGGTCATTTCCATCCGCACATCCTTTGCTAAAGCGAGAGACCTTCCTGAGAGTGACATTCCGGGATCACAGCACGGCAGGGTGGGAGAGGTCCCTGGGACACGCACAGTAGCTCCCTGTCCAGCGCTGGAGACCCTAGCACGAGATTCCTGCTCAGGGAGGAGCCCACCAGCCCCCGGGTCATTTGTCTCTGCCCAGCACTGCAGCTGCTCCGTGGAGAGGGTCTTCCCCTGGGAACTAGCTCTCACCCTGACGGCTCTCTGTGGTCTCCAGAGCAGGACGAGGCCGTGGCCAGTGCTCACAGGCAGAAACTGCTTCGTTGTTTTGGAATCCAAAGGTATGTAGAAAAGAAGAAATGCCGGGGCCATCGAAAATCATGCTGAGGTTAAAAGCCATCTGTAAAGCCTTTTTAAAATAAAAAAGTAAGCATAGCTTTGCTCCTTCCCTGATTACACACCTGCACAGAAGTCGCTTCACCCCTACTACCACCTCTTGGGGGAGGACTAGAACATGCTCGTTAGTGGCAGCGCGGCTGGGACCAGCAGCAGTGCGCTCAGGCCGTGCTGGCCCCACGCTGGTGGCCATCCTGGCTCATAAGCTCCCGGCCACGTGGACAGCTCTGTGGCCAAGCACTTCACTCTGCAGTTCCGAACCGCCAGGACCCAATTTACCAAGGAGGAGGCCGAGGTTCAGGAAGGCCTAAGAACTTCTCTAGGATCACAGAGTAGGAAGTGGAGGGCCCACTGTTCAAACTGACCTCCGACTCCAAACTCAACTTCTACACAACCGAACCTCTCTTGCCTATTTGGGGTGAGGAATCGCACCTGCATTCCTCACTTGCCAATTCCAAGGCACCGTAGGTCCGCCACGGACCGAAGGTCTGAGCTCCCCCAAAATGCTAGTCGGAGCCCTAACTGGAGCGGGGCTGGGTTTGGGGACAGGCCGTAGGATGTTATGAAGGCTGACTGAGCATGTCAGGGTGGGGCACTGATCCGATGGGACCTGGGTCCTCACACAGGGGAGCCCCGCCTGCCCCCTGCACCCCGCCCTACTCCACACACCACTCAGGTCACCTGCAGAGAGAAGGCAGTGCAGAAGCCAGAGAGGCCACCCAGAATCTGCCCTGCCCGGCCCCCAGCCCCCAGGGCCATCGGACACAGATGTCTGTTAAAGCTGCCCAGTCACCAGTGCTTTCTGTGGTGGCCTGAGTCACCGTGTCCTGAGTGCGTGCCAGGCCTCATCTGCACTACCGTATGCGGCCTATGAAAGCATCCCAACCAAAACATTGTGAAAGAAGAACATTGAGGAAGAACCAGGCATGTTCTAGTCATCTCAGGAATTCCCGAGAACTCAGTCGTGTGGCTTTTGCTTTTCTGCCATGATTTGAAGCCTGGGTAAGGGGACCTGGCTCAGACGCTAGGTTCCCAGTAAGGCAAGCTCCTTGCCCCTCCTCGGCCTCCGGTTCCTCATCCTGAGATGTCGCCGGGAGGATGAGTGGGACTGGCACCCTGCGGGAGCTGAGGGTGTCAGTGGGATTCCCACTCGCGTCACGGCATGGCTTCAAGAAGAAACCGCTGACGGTTCCGTCACCTTCCCCAGCACTGCGAGTGACGGCTTCGCCTGACTGCAGGACGCAGTGCGAGGGTGAGATGAGCCGGTTCCTGTCTTCACCGGTACCCTCCCCTCGGCTAGAGCAATCACAGTGTGTGAGCTGGAAGAAAAGCGGCACAAGGGTCAGCGCAAAAGTCTTCTCTCCTCCTTCTCTCTTAAAATTGATAGTGCTAAGTGGCCCCTGAAGCAATCTCCCAACTCCACGGTAAAGCACACGTGAAGACACACGGCCAGAGGAGCGCAGGAACTGGAGACGAGGACAAGAATTCGGAAGAATCTTTAGCTAATGACAAGGACAACGAAACGAATCTGGAAACCCAGCCAGTGGCCGAAACCACGACGCCCACCCTACCCAGGCCTGCGGTGCCGAGCTCCAGCAAAGGCTCACACGTCAGGGCGGCCTGGCCACTTCTCAGGCTGCCTGGCCTCATTATCTTCCAACTCTCCCTCCACAGAGACTCAGCGAGAAATAGCCAAGCGATGAGTGTGGGGAGGTGTGCCACCTCCTGCATGTGGGAGTGGCATGGGACTCTCAGCAGCGCATGCCACAATGCACAGGCCCACCATGTGGGACCTGTCGTGAGTCCGTCAGAGAAGGGAGGGGACACAGCCCGAGAAGGCATCACGTCCACCCGGTCACGCCACACCAGAAAGCCAGCAGGGCAGGGACAGACGTGAGCGACAGAGCAGCAACAAAGGGCAAACTCTACGCTGTGGAAATACAGTCAGCAGGCAGCATAAAAGAGAAGCGTGAGACATTTCCTAAAAATGCCAAAGAACCTGATGAGAAAAATGAGAGGAAACGGCATGCGTGTAGGTGGAGGGACACGGTGGGTCCTCTACCGTGGCATTCCGCCCAGTGTTGTCATTATTAAGGAAACAACGGAAGACATCGTAAAGGGAACTTTCCCAGGGGCTGGGTGACGGTGCCGCGTGAAACATGAGGTTCTGCAAGGCCGCCCCACATGGGGATGTCCTGGGATCGCGGCCAGAGCCCTCCCTGACTACGAGTGCATGCACCTGCCACAGCCCAGGGCTGCCTGGGGCTGGGTGGGGACCGTGGGGTCAGGACCTTCCTGGCAGTGCTATCTCCATCCCTGTCTCTGTCTGTTCACAGAAGACACATATTTTCATAAAGGAGGAAAGAAAAGGAGAACGTTCTTCATTTTACACAAAGATGGACATACAAGCTAAATGGGGAAGAGGCCTATTACATGGTAGGCAAAATCTACAGAAAGAGGCCAATGCCAGAAAAGCCACACTGACAAATATTTTAACCCCAAGAATTCAGGTTCTACTTACTTCACTAAGAATTCAGATAGAGAAGGAGGGAGAGGAGGAGAGAGGGCGGCAGCGAGAGGAGACCCCACGCCCACGTCCGACGCAGTCCCGTCGTGGGGGTCACGGGGCCGTTCCAGGACCACGATGCAAGTTTGGCAGGAGCGGGTGAGAGAGGCGGGGAAGGACTGGGTGATGGCGGGAAACCGTGCGACGGAAAGAGCCTTCACCGCAGCCACGGGAGCAGCGGGCATCCCTACGTAATAAGGTTTCATAGGCCGGGAAGGACCCCACCGAGATCCAGCCTCTTCTCGATGAAGATCCAGAGTGGGTGATCACACGGACTGGTCGGAGGCCGGCTGGTGCTGTGGCCGGAACATGATGCTCCACGCCGCCAGACCCCACACGGAGGGCCCGGTCCGGCCAGGCCTCCCTGTACACGCTGAACACACGCGCACGCCTGCCACCCAGCCGACTGGCGGTGGGTCTCAGTGTGAAAACTCTGGAGGGTGCCGTCTCTTTTTCTCTGAAGAAATCAATAGCCTCTTTAAAAATCGCTTCATTGTATAGAAGAGGCTAACATTCTCCAGCCTGGAACTAACTACCGTTTCCCAGTCACCTCCCCTTCCGCTTCCCTACTGCGTGGTTGTAAAGCTAACTCACAGTGCCCACGCGGCACCCAGGCACTGGAGCGCAGGGGCGCCCTTCCACCTGCTGCGTCACGTGGGAGCAGAGAGGGGTCTGGCGGGCACGCTGGGCACTGGAGCTGCAGGGGCGCCCTTCCTCCTGCTGTGTCACGTGCGAGCAGAGTGGGGTCTGAAAGAGGACTTAGAGGACACGCTGGCTTCGTGAGCTCCCAGATGACTTCAGAGAGCCTGTCGCCTCTGCTCACAGCGGGCGTCACTTTCAAGAGGAAGATACCGGTGCGCCTCGCCACAGGTCGCTAGCCCACCCCAGCCTGGACCCGAGACGGGCAGCTCACTGGGACGACACAGGCAGCAGAGGCTGAAGTGAGCCGCGAACCCTGCTTCCTGGTTTGGTGGATGCTGGTTCCACGCATTAGAAAAGCAATTCATTCCACAGCAAAACGACGCGTCCGCCTGTCAGGTTGGGAAAACACATTCTGGTGGGAAAACAGTAAGGACAGTGCGGGGCGGGGGAGGGTCCATGCTATTGGCAGGTGACAAATCCCAACAGGCACGCACCTCAGACTCTCATCATTCTCTTGCATCCAGAGAGACTTGGTCCTTGTCGCCCTCAGGGCAGAGACACACGGGCTGCCGCGAGCTCAGCAGGTGCTCACGGCTCCCAGGCAAGGAGCTCAAGCACTCGGCAGGCCCCGAAAGGCCCCTGCGCAGCCGGGCGGCTCCGAGAATTCACCTGTCTTCCACGAGGAATGCGTCAGTCCCAAGAGCCGGTGTTAACAGGCTCCATAGTCACCGTCCAAAAACTGGAGATTACAGTTTAAGTCCAGTACTGAATGTTCTTTTTTTTTAAGTCCTTGTTAGTTGTTTAGTGTTGAAGAACAGTATTATTTAGGTTTATTTTTTGGAGAGATTTTTTGCTATAGGGCATGTGCGCTCACCAGAGAGACAGAAAGCGAGAGATCTCACCCTGGGGGGGGATGGCCGCACCGCATTTCCTTCTCCAGCCTCTTCTCGGGATTTTGGGCACACATGCACATGTGCCGGCATGAGTTTTAAGGCACCAGATCCAGGACTCAAACTGCGGGTCACTGCGTGGGATCTGACACTGTAGCCATTATGCCATCTGACCCCGGTACTGAGTGCACGTCGCGGCGAGATCCGTGAGGAGCGCCAGCACGTGCGGCATCGCCAGCTGTCAGGACGTGTGTCACGAGTCACCGAACGTCTCGGTGGGGTACCGCAGGGAGGGCGCTGTGTGTCCCCGGGGTCTCTGTTCCTAACTGTATGAACACCGAGGGAGACACAGTCGGTCTCCGTGCCGAAGGGATGGGCACACTGTGCTGGACATGAGGGTCCCTAACTTACTGCCCTCAGGGGAGCGTGGCAACTTCTCGGCCCAAATACACTGCAGGGCAGCCGGAGCAGTGGCCGGGTTAGTGTGGACGAGGGTGCAGAGAGCGCGGCGTCAGCAGCCGTGGGTGCCTCAGGATCTCGCCTCCAAAATAACAACGTGAATTCCAGCTGCTGGAGCCACCTGTCTGCAGAGCTGTGCGTGACAGCCCCACCCACCAGCAGGCACCAGAGCAGATGCAGGGGAGCAGGCGGGGAGCCTAGTTCAGAGGACAGCACAGCGAGGAGGGGTCAGGACCACACATCGCAAGGTCGGAGTTCAGGAAGCCAGGAACTGGACACACCGTAGGAAGCTGGGGAATGGGAAGAAGTAGAGGGGAACAGGCCGCTCGGTCTGGAGTGTTAAAGGTGAGTTCTGCAGAGACCCCACGTGGCTGCACCGCCCTGGGTGAGCTGAAGTTTGTCATCCAGACGGAGCCCGAAGTCGGGGAGCGGGGAAGGCGCCCAGTGGGTCGGCGAGGAGCGAGATGGGATGAGACACGGCTGGAGGGACACACCACCCATGGTCACGGGAGACGGACTGCGGTCAGAGGCTGAGGATGACTCCGTCTGTGATCGCGGGGATGCTGGCCTCGCCCCGATCGCCCCTTCTCCTTCCCACTTCTCCCCCTTATTGGCCTGAGGCCGGTGCTCTCCCTGTGCCTCTGCTCACTCCGGAGTGGCAAGGCGCTGAGTGGAAACTCCCTGGGGCCCCATCCGCACGCAGAGCTGAGGGACACCATGTCACCCCGGAGGGGGCCGCCTCCCCGGCCTTCCGCGAGGGCCAAGGAGCACAGCCCTCTGCCTCCCACAGGGAGTCCCGCTCTCGGTGTCAGGACCTGGTCTACCTGGGCTGTTCAGTATCTGCAGAAAGGAACCACTGGCAGGAGAGAGGACAGAGCCGAGGAATAAAGGCATCAGTGGGTAAACGAGGTCTTCGATTAGCACTGTTCTCTATCCTGCGTCCACGGAACAGGGCTGAGGGCAGGAAGCAGACTCCGTGGGAAAGCACTTTCGTCACGCACTGTCAGGTCGGGACCACATAACCCGCGTCCATACAGCGCCCTGCATGCCTCCTCCTCCATCCTCCCTCGGGGTGTTGGCACCTCCACATGCCCAGTGTGCTTTTCAAGCTGCCGGGTCTAAGACTCGAACCTTGCAGTCAGCCATGTGGGATCCAGCCACCTTAACCACCATGCCACCAGCTGGCGCAGAATAGGACATTTTATAAGTTATCAGTTTGGTATTGTAATCTGAGAATCACACGGAACGACTCTGGACTAAGGGACTGGCATGAAATACCCAGGCCAGAGTGCCTTCGCCTTGTGCCTTAGGGCTCACGTAACCCAGAAAACGGAACACAGTAACAGGAATGAACAGCTTCCATCGTCAACAGACATTCCCATAACTTAAATTTTACAGGAGGGTTCTAGGACCCAGTGCGCAGTTTAAGGGAACTGAAACTCCAGGGGAGCTGTTGCTCAGGGCCCTGGGCCAGGTAGACACAGCACACCTGCCATCTCCAACAGCAGGAGCGGGAATGTTCTCCTAAGTTCCAGCCTGTAAAGGAAGCATTTCTAAGGCATGTTGAAAGCCTTACATTTAAAATGAAAGACCAAAGGAGGAAAACCCTAAGCAGTCTCCGAAAAAGGTCTTCTTGGTGGCACGGCGCAGTGGGTTCGCCCTTCACCCTCGTGAGCTACATGTTGCTTTCAGCTCTGCGACTAATCGGCTGCGGTCTGTGGTCAGAGTAAGACAGGGAAGTAAATCTTACACTTCCTCCAGACGTGGCTATTCTGCGTGTGCACGTGTGCATATCTGTGTGCACACATGTATGTGAGTAACTTCTTCACCACAATATAACTGCTTCAGTAAAAGTATCAAGGGCCATGACCAAAGGAGACGAACTTACACGCGTCCTCGTAATGTAAGGCATGTGTGTGCGCGTGTGTGCACGTGTGCATATCTGTGTGCACACATGCATGTGAGTAATTTCTTCACCACAATATAACTGCTTCAGTAAAAGTATCAAGCGCCATGACCAAAGGAGACAAACTTACACGCGTCCTCGTATTGTAAGGCATGCGCGATTTATTGTCCTAATGATTCAGGATGTCGCGAGTCTTGCCGAAGAAGGAAAATCTATTAGCGACCAGGCATCCATGCATGACATTCCCCAGGAGGCCTGGGGTGGCATTTAGCTCTGAGCCAGCCAGAAAGGAAATACCAGGGGTCTCCAAAAAGTTCATGGAAAGTGCATATTGCAAGAAACCTATGCCTGAATTTTGGAGTATTTTTGCACTAAAATAAACTTGTGCTTTAAATCCACCTTCCTGTGAACTTTTGGAAATCCCCTCATATCTTACACCCGTTAACTATTTCCCGCGTGTTCCCACGCTGGCACCTGCCGGCTTTCCTCCACATCCACCCTCGCCTTTCTTTCACGGGCATACGTGGCCGAGACGTGGCCAGACTGCATTCTCAGCCCCGCCTGCAGCCAGTGTGGCCAGGGAGAAAGAGTCCCTGTGACTAGGCACTAATGTGCAGGGCGGGTCTGCACTCAGGAGTGTGGGCAGTTCCCTCACCTCTCTCCCCTCCCACTGATGGGATGTAAGAACAGCCACCCACAACCACAAAGCCAAGGTTTGGGGTCAAGTGAAGAAGACAGAAGGACCTGGGGTGCCTGAAACCATCAGGCCGCAAGACCACGTGGTCACCGCCTGGGACCGCCATCGGTCCGGACTGCCACTGCGTGTTTAGGCTCTCAGTTGGCGGAAGCCGAGAGGTTATCTGGTGCAGTCCCACCCAACGCCCTCCTCAGACATGATCCAGGGCTCCTGACCACGCAGTCAACTTACCAAGTCTCTTGTCCCTACTCTCACACCCTCCTGCCTCACAGCATCTCTGCAGGAAAGCAGTGACGACGCTTTAGGTTGCCCCCACCCCCCAGAGCTCAGGTCAGGCCGCTTTCTCCCCTGGAAAGTAACATCTGCTTCTACTCGCGTTGTCAGGTAAGCTAAATTTCCAGCTTTGGCGGACAAGAACAAAATTATGTTATCTTATTTTTGAGAACATTTTTTTTTCACTCATAGTCCTTTGAATTCACCCAAAATATACTAACACACAGGGTTTAAAAGATAAAAATTTGGAAAGAAAAACACTGCAAACATCCGCATTCTGTGATCTCGGCTCTCCCTGATCACATCTTCTCGGCCACACAGAGACACGAGACCTGCCACAGAGGAGCTCACGCCGACCTCAGGAAGGCGAGTGAGACACCTGTGCATGGCAGTCGGGCTCTCGGGAAGAGTAAGTCCTCAGGTCTGGATGGTAGGGTGCTTTTGGTGTGTTCCAGGGGCGTTCCGAGTAGCCCAGAGAGGACATCCCCTCCACATCACCCACCCTCCACAGACTGGCTGCTAACAAAACCCCAGCTCCCGCACCTGACCGCACTGGGACGCTGTTCTGTCTGGTCCTCGCCAATGCCCTAAAAGGACCCAGATTTTTCACTTTGATTTCTTGGACCAACCAAAATGAACAAAAAGCTCTCTAACTCACAGGGGTTTTGCTCAACAGGTTAACAGTGAGACCCATTCCAATCATCTACAACACAAAACAGATTTGGCAAGGACCTGGGAGGGCCAGGGAGCCCCAGGGCAGCCAAGCACTCCCAGGCCCAAGCCCATTGTGGGCTGTGGCCCAGCCCTTCAACTCAGCATGGCCTCAGACCCACCAGGAAGGCTCTTCCGGTTGACATTCCTTACTCCTGTACAGGGATCTGCTTTAGGGACTGAGTCCCAACTGAGAATCTGGGGGTAAACACGTACGGCTGTAAGCAAAAATTCCAAAATGCTATCATTTTTGGTGTGAGTGCACATGGCCAATCACAGTTCAAGTCCTGGGCCCAGTGGCTTGAAATACAACAGGCACATGTGCGTGCCCAAGATCCCCAGGGGAGAATGAGGAGAAGGGATTGCAGTATGGCCATCCTCCCTGGGGAGGTGGTTTCTCTCTTTATCTCTCTCTGTCTCTCTCCAGTGAGTGCATACGCACTAGAGCTAAAATATCTCAAAAAAAGAAAACCAAAAAAGCCCAGTGAGACTAAGAAAAGTAATAGATGATCAACTTTGTAGGAAAAAAACTAATAAACAGTAGTTTTACAACTATTAAAATGTATACATTTCATTTCACAACAACGGGATCTTGACAGTCTGTTTGGATATTGGAAATATCTGTAAAACAAGTTATGCACTGGAGGCGGGCCACCAGGGAAGAGTCTGAACACGAGATAAACACACAGCAAAAGGGACGGCCAAACTGTCTGCCCTGGCTTCGGGACAGCCGAGGAGCATCGGGGCTGGTGGGGGAGTCGACTCCGAGGTGCCGGACAGGGCCCAGGGAGGCGCCTGGTGAATGCACACTGCCCTTCCACCTCCCACGGCTGGCACAGTCCTGCGGAGAGGGGTCCTGCTGGGCCCCGGGCTCGTTCTCAGATGCATTTCAGATGTGCTGCATCGTCTGTGTGGCCGTGACACACAAAGGACACCCGGCGTGCAACTCGTGCCTGTCCCCTGGCCCGATGCGCTGCCTCCCCGTGACCTCAGCACGCGGCAATTCCTGCACACTGAGCAGGTGCGAGCTCTGCCAGAGCGTGAGACCCTCGGGCCGAGACTCGCCACCCTAGCCGACCCACAGCTGCAGGTAAAAGGTCTACCGGAAATCGGGGCCACGATGCAGGTCGTTTCTCAGGTGAGCTACTCGGCAAGCTTTGATTTGTCTTCTACAAAGGGACATTTTGTTTTCTTAAATGAAAGTAGAGCATTTCTTTTACTCTATTATACAACTCAATAAACAAATCATCAAATGAAACCTGATCTATACCAGCTTTCATGATTCACATCTGGGCTGTGTGGTCATAATATTTTCCACCATACTATTGTTGTAAAAATAAACCTAGGACTATTAAATCCAAGAAAGGCAATTAGTTTACTTGAGGCCAGCCATCAGCACTTACACCAAAGTTTCCTGACTCCCTTACCATTTTGATACATGACTTTTAATCAGTAAGAGATGAGTACGTTGGAATATCTTTTAAACCACTAATCAGATTACACTCAGTTCTTCCGCAGAGATCAAGAGGGAAGATTTAAACAAAGTCAGGTCTGAGCTGAGCCCTCTCCAGCTGCTGGTTCTTTTCGCCCACCTCTCCACACGGTCTCGGGCCTGAGCAGCGCCCTGCGACGCGAAGGGCACAAGGCAGAAGCCGCCTCAGCACCGTCTCCCTCGCCAGCCGCTCCCGCCCACAGCAAGCACTTCGCGACCCTCGGTCACTCAGAGGGACCCTCCTCAAAGCCATCCCCCCTCCCTCTAAATCAAATCTGTATCAGAACTCCTCTGACTTAAGGAATTTTTGCAGAAAGGCCTTTTTTAGTAAGTTCCACGGTGAGTCAACACGAGAGTCCTGGTTACGGCCGTGGTTCTGACAGACTTGTGTGGCAGGTGGTACAGAGCCACGCCCATCTGCACCCTGGTTTCTTCATCCTCTCTCCATGTTTTCTTATCTCTACAATAATTATTGCCACGGTCATCTCCCGGTTGGATGTACGTGCATGAGGTCAGGAGTTTATTTCACCCTCTCCTGTGTTTACTGCCTAGGACGACGCAGGGCTCACAGCCAGGTTCGTTTCAGCTTTTAGATGGGCAGGTGGGTGGGTGGAGGGACAGACAGAACGAACCAGATCCAGGCTGACGGAAGAGAATACACTCAGTGGGCTGCCACAGGGGACAAGCTTAGGAAATTAAAAAGAGCACAGGTGTGGCAGGTTGAACTGTGTCCCTCGGAAGGAGAAGGTCAAGTCCTCACCCCTAGGACATGGACACGTGACCCTGTTTGGAGACAGTCTGTGCAGATATAGGACAAGGCCAGGATCGGCCTGGGCCCTCCCCTATGTGACTGTGGTCCTGATGGGAAGAGACACAGTCCACCCCGGAGAAGAACGGCCGAGATTGGGGTTATGTGGCCACAAGCCGAGACATGCCTGGGCCACCAAGAACTGGAAGATCCCAGGAAGGATCGTCCCGTCCTGGGAGGCCTAGGGAGCACGGTCCTGCCAGCACCTCGATTCCCGACTTCCAGCAACTGCGAGAGCACACGGGCCTGTCTTCCAGACACGGGTAGGGGTTCTTTCCTGGGGGCACCTCCCTGGAACAGCCCACAGACCAAGGTGGTCGGGGCACTGAGGGGTGGGCTGCAGAGGGCGGCAGGGGGCACTGACAGCCTCGGGATGTGTGGGAAGCTGCACACCAGCGAGTCTGCCGAGGGTTCTCAGAGAGCAAACAATTACCATGATTGGTTCCCTTCCAAAAACCTGACCTTCAAAACCTTGCTCTGATTGGCCACTAGAATCCCTCAAATTTGCATATCCGGCACCTCATGATTGGTCCAAAAGCAACCAATCATAACCCACCGTTAACAACCAATCAGGGCCCACCGTTTACAACCAATCACAGTCCACTGTTTACAACCAATCACGACCCACCGTTTACAACCCACCAGAGTGTATATAACCACGATGCCTGGCCCACAGTAGCCAGACGATGACCACCAGGACGACAACGACCAGGAAGACGACAACTGAAGAGCCTGAAGAGCTGAAACACCGCGCAGTCTCCAGACGGCCCTGAAGATCCTGAAGAGCTGACACTGCATCGTCTCCAGATGACTTGGGAGACCCTGAAGAGCTGTAACACTACATCGTCTCCAGATGACCCTGAAGAGCTGTGATACCGCGTCGTCTCCGTGCTGCTCACAGTAGACGACGCGACCCTTAAGAGCTGTGACACTGCGTCGTCTCTGTGCTGTACCGTGCTGCCCACAATAAATGGACGACACTGTCGTCTCCGTGCTGTAACACTACGCCGCTTGTCCCGGCTCTCACTCCTTCACTCAGGAAACCTGTTCAGCTGTCCCCCTGGGTCGGGACAGGGATGGTGCAGCTCGAGCAGGCAGCGGAGTTCACACCAGGAGCTTCCGCAGGAAACCCCAGAGCAGCACTCTGTTCTCAAGGCCGCGGTCCTCCCCGTGCTGTTCCTCTCGCCCAGCCTCCCCGCAGAGACCCTGGGCACTGCCCCGGCCTTCTCTGCACAGATGCTGCCCGGGCCAGCCTGAGTCCGGGACCAACCCTCCTGCCTCGGTCTCCCCAGCTGCGGGGACACAGGTGCACACCCGCCCCTGGCCTTGAGGCTGGACTGGGGGTCAGACCAGCTTCCCCACAGCCCCAGCCCGAAGAGCTGCATCTTAACAGCTGCGCCTCCACAGTCCAGCCACTTTCTTTTAAAACTAGTTGTTTCTCGGGGACCAGCAGTTAGCGTAATGGCTATGTCGCTGGACTCCCACGTAGTCGACCGCGGTTCGAGTCCCGGGCCCGGTGGCTTAAAACTCACGCCGGGTGCGTGTGCGTGCGTGCCCAAGATCCCGAGAGGAGAATGGAGGAGAAGGGATTGCGGCGTGACCATCCCCCCTGGGGGGTGATTTCTCGCTTTCTGTCTCTATGTCTCTCTCTGTCTGTCTGGCGAGCACACGCGCCCTACAGCGAAAATCTCTCAAAAAAAAAAAAAAAAAAAACTAGTTGTTTCTCTTGGCTTAGTGACTAAATGTCCCCTTGCCCAACTTTTAGTATAAATGTTTGCCAAACAAATGCTTGCTTTGGGATTTGTAAGAGAAGTAGAAAAGTCCATCGAAAGTGTCTGAAGGAATACATTTTAATCAGTTAAATTCCAGAGAGGGAAGAAGAGTGGCTAAGTGCAGCTGTATTTCGGTTTCTCACTGATGCCCTGATTAGGAAGAAAGTCCTTTGCCTTTACACCTCCTTTCCCTGCTTGCAAATTCACACGAAGTCTGGGTCCCGATGGACATTTGCCAACAGCACACCATGGCACAGGAGAACTGGAGGTTAAGGTAAAGGCTGGAATCGACGAAGAGTTCTTGGTGAGCCTCAGAGACAGAGGAGTGGCAGAGACTGCCAGGGTGACAGGGCTGGCATCTGCAGCTCCCCAACAGACGTGGCCCAGCTCCCTGCCCCTCCAGAACTCAGATAAGGCAATGCTTCCATACCAGCGAAACGTGGGAGCAGCAGCCTGCAATTTGAGCGTCCTGGGGTTACCCGACAGGAAACGGGGATGTCTTCATGTAAGTTTTACTTCTCATCGAGATTTTCCTTAGTCCGTTTGAGTTTCTACAGCAAAACACCACAAACTGCGCGTTCACAGACATTTGCTGGTTCAGTTCTGAAGACTGCAAGTCCACCGTCTGGTCACCAGCACATTCCATGTGTGGTGAGGGCCTGCTTGCTGATTCGGAGACGTGCCTTCCTGCTGTGTACCCCCAACCCCAACCCCAATCCAGGACGGAAGAGGCACTGCGCCCCTCAGCTGCTGCGCGGGAGCCCCGCAGTGTGAGCTCATGGGTGAGGAGCTCCCTGGTGACCTGGTCTCCTTTCCACGGGCTCCACGTCCTCAGTTGGTGGCCAGATTTTTGCTTGTTTATTTTTGTTTGTTTTGTTTTCTTTTCTTTTGTTTGGTTTGAGAGGTTTTTGTTACAGGGCACAAGCCAGAAAGACAGAGAGAGAAAGAGAGACAGAAAGTGAGAAATCACCCCTGAGGGGGGATAGCCACACTGCAATCCCTTCTCCTCCATTCTCCTCTCAGGATCTTGGACACGCACGCACACACGCCCAGCATGAGTTTAAGCCACCAGGCCCGGGACTCAAACCACAGTCAACTATATGGGAGTCCTGTGACATAGCCATTACGCCAACCGCTGGTCCCAGTGACCAGATTTTAACACATGAATTCAGGGGAAGGATGTGAACATTAAACCACAACAGAAATTTCAATAGATTTTTAACAAATTTGCCCTCTAAGAGCTGTGAAATCTCCCCAGGCCTTCATAGATTCTGTTCATATTAAAATTATTACATGTCATGGGCCGTGGCGAGGTGGATAAGGAAGCTGGGTCTCACATGGCCAACCACACGTTTTGAGTCCCATACCTACCAGGCTCATGTTCATATGTGCCCCCAATTTTTTTTTTTTGGAGGGGTTTTTTCTTTAGGGCACGTGTGCTCGCCAGACAGACAGAGAGAGACATAGAGACAGAAAGCGAGAAATCACCCCCCAGGGGGGATGGTCACGCCGCAATCCCTTCTCCTCCATTCTCCTCTCAGGATCTTGGGCACGCACACACACGCACCCTGTGTGAGTTTTAAGCCACCGGGTCCAGGACGCGAACCGCGGTCGACTACATGGGAGTTCAGCGACATATAGCCATTATGCTAACTGCTGGTCCCCCCAAAATTTTGAAATAAGGAGAATGGGGGAAAAATTGTGGCATGACCACACTCCATGGGGGACACTTTTTCACCCCATCTCCATCTCTCTCTGGCATGCACTTGTACCTCCAGCAAATTAAAATAATTACTGGATGTTCCTTTAGTTATATAATTACCTGTTTGGCTAGTAAAGATATCTGTTTATTTTAACCGTAGTGTTTCATATATTAGGGGTTAAATGTTGTCATATGTTGGAAGGGATTGTTTCTTCTTCCTTTCTGTTTTTGACAAAATTCAACATCTGAATTTTTAACTCATTTTTATTATTTTTCAATTTGCATTTAATTATTACACATCTTTACAGCATATGGGTTCTCAAAATATAGATGGATTATGTGTCAGGCAAGTCAAGGATATTACCATACACATTAACTTTCTAGTCTATATTTGTTAAATTTCATTTTTCCTGAGCCCCTCCCCCATGCCCCCATTCAGTCTCTGGTGCCTACACTTACTTTCTCTGCTATCTTCCTTCCATCTGTCTTTCCAATCCTATAGAAGCACATATTTTACTTTCTATATTAGTTATTCAATTACAAACACATCAGTGAAGTGTAATCTGTGTACTGAACACCAGTAGTAAAATACCCTAGACGGAAACATTACAAGTCAAGAAAGAATTATTTAAGAATTCCAAGTATAGTTTTCACTTGGAAATTTTAAGTATACCAAAAAAAAATTAAACAACTAGAAATCAAATAGACTATGGCTCAAATTCTTTATTTTTTTTTTGCTAGCCAGAAACAATTTTCAATCAGATTTATACCCTTCCTCTGAATGGAGTGGTTAGTTTCTACATTTCTACAAGGAGGCTAATTCAGCAATGTATGAGGAAGAGGACAAAGATTATTTGACAGATGGAAATAAAAGAAAATTACTTTTAGCCAAAACATCCAAATGAAAAGGGAGTTTATTATGAAATATCTTTGAGAAAAAAATTAGTTTTTCATTTAATTAGAACAATCAGGTAAACTCTAGATTTTAAAAAGATATTAGACTTTATTTATACTCAAGTAATTTTTGACAAGAGTATCAAAACCATTCAGTGGGGGAAATAAAGTCTTTTCAACAAATGATTCTGGGACAACTAAGTATTCACAAGAAAAATTTTTAAGTTGAATCCCTATTTTGTACAACATATAAAAATTAATTCAAAATGAGCCAAAGATCAAATGTAAGAGCTAAAATGATAAAACTCTTAAAAGAAAAATGGCAGCAAATCCCATGGGCTTGGCAGGGTGTTTTACTTTTAGATATGACACCAGAGGCACGTAACAAACACCAAAGTAGATCAAATGGACATCATCAAAACCGTAAACTTTTGCGTTTCAAAGGACATCATCCATTAGACAATGAAAAGTCAACCTACGGAGTGGGAGAAAATATTTGCAAATCATGGATCTGAAGAGGGACCTGTACCTGGAAATATATTGAGTTGTCAGAAAAGCCATGACACACTTTTGCGTAGAAAAACGCATCATGACTTTCTGATGACCCAATATAAAGAACTATTAAAACTCAACAATAAGGCAAAAAATCCCATTTTAAAATGAGCAAAGAATTTAAACTATTTCTCTAAAAGGTTATATAAAGAAGTCAATGAGTACACACGAAGATGCTCACCTGCCAAAAGAACCCTCTTCTCTGCAACCACATGGATTTGGAATCCTCTCTTCTGCTTAGCGGCGGCCTCCCTTGCTCTATGTTGCCACCAAGATTTTTAAATGCAGTATTTAGTATGACTTGTGTACCAAACAACGGTAATGAGCAGTCCCCTTAACGGTTCTTTTAAATGAGATTTTTTTGTTTGTTTAGACTATATTTTAAGGCTAGTCTTGTTTATTCCTTTGCCTATCTGATGACTCAATATTCATTTAAAATATATAATAGGGACCAACAGATGGTGTAATGGTTATGTCGCTGGACTCCCACATAGTCGACTGCAATTCAAGTCCCAGACTTGGAAGCTTAAACTCGTGTTGGTCGTGTGTGCATGTGTGTCCAAAATCCTGAGAGGAGAATGGAGGAGAAGGGATTGTGGCATGGCCATTCCCCCTGGGGATGATTTCTCACTTTCTGTCTCTCCATCTCTCCAGAAAGCGCATGCGCTCTATAGCAAAAATCTCTCTTAAAAAATAAATAAAATAAAATATATAATATATATAATAACATAACACTATAGCTACTATTTTTAAATACTTACTGTGTGTTAGATACATAGTCATATGTCACTTCACGACACGGATATGTCCTGGGAAATGCGTCAGGAGCGGTTTTGTCATCGCGTGAACACCAAAGAGAGCACTTACACAAACCCAGACTGTGCGGCTCCGCCATCGCCCGGCCACGTGGCAAAGCCTGCTCCTACAGTACCACTGTCACAGCTGCCCACTGCTGACCAGTGCACGACTGCACACCACATGACTGTAGTTAGAAACCCTGCTTTGTGTATTAGTCTTTTGAATGTCAAACAACCCTTTGAGAATAATATCATTAACATCCCAATTTGGCATGTAGAAATACTGAAGCTTTGAAATTTATAATGCAGTGAGCCTCAAGGATGTCAGCTTGGTTACAGGGGAGATCAGACAAGCCAGAAATACAGTAGCATGCACATCACGTGCCCCTGTGCACCTAGCCATGGCCAGTGAGTGGTGGAGCCTGTCTGCACTCAGATGACGTGGCTCCAGAGCCTGCACCCTCACACAGAGTCCGCATCAGGTCTTCTGTTTGGAGGTGTGTGCTTTCCCACGTTGGCTTATCTGTATTGATAACCGATAGGAGTCCCGCCGGTAAGTCATGTGGTCAGGTCACCTCTCAGTCGCAGTAAGAGAAGGGATGAGCAACCCTAGGCTAAACCCCACACTCTGGCTCGCTTACTATTTGACAGCTGTGATTTAGATGCTTCACGATACTTTGTCGGCAGGCTTCACAATCGCTCTACTAGTGGGACGTGTACTAAACCCTGAATTCTGCAGCCTCGGTGGCCCTCTTTGGGGAGGAGGGGGGCTCGTGAACAAAATCTGCTCTCCGTGGCAGCTCACCAAGGGAAGCCCTCGAAGGCTCTCAGCTCTATCCAGATCAGGACAATCGGCCTCTGTGTAGGTTTTGCCTCCACGCACTTCAGATTTTGATGTAATTTGTCACCCTGCCATATCCTTGTTCAAATTACGCAGTCTGTGTTCTCTCAGCTCTTAAGCCAGAAACCACAAGTCTCCTGACTTCAGGAAAATGCTGGGTATATACTCTTACCCAATGAACTATTTTTGAACTTTCCTTGGTTTGAACCCAATATGTACGTCACTAACTTTTATCCTCCTCATTTCAGAACATTAAATCCACCCTTCACACATGTGCCCCTGAACATGAATGCCCCAAACTCAGCCCGCAGACACAACCAGCTCGCCGGACAAGTGGCTAACATTTCCATGGTGTTAGATGCCGTGGGATAGACCCAGCTCTGCAATGCTAATCTCAACTAGGTCTGGGTTTAGGGTTAAAGCAGTAATTCTCCCTCCTTGTAACACTTGCTGTCAAGAACGCCGCTTTACTTCTAGATCTACCAAATCATAGTAAATTAAAACTCAGAGAGATTGCAGGTAACCTACAAGCCCATTGTTTTACAGGTGATCACACTGAGGCCTCAGGAGACTGACGTCCACCTAACTCGGTCTCTGGGCCCCTTCATTTCCAGCCCAGTGCACTTTCTACTAATTCACGTTTTTTTAAAGAATTATTCTATTGGGAACCAGCAGTTAGCGTAATGGCTATGTCGCTGGACTCCCACGTAGTCGACCGCGGTTCGCGTACTGGACCCGGTGGCTTAAAATTCACGCCGGGCGCGTGTGCGTGCGTGCCCAAGATCCCGAGAGGGGAATGGAGGAGAAGGGATTGCGGTGTGACCATCCCCCCTGGGGGGTGATTTCTCGCTTTCTAGAGAGAGGGGGGAAAAGTGGGAAAGCAAGCAACTAGGTCCAGGACTTGAACTGTGGTTGGCCTTGTGGGCAACCAGCGCCTCTAACCACCATGCCACCTGCTGGCCCTGAGAATAAGTATTTTTTAATGCAAAGAAAGACTAGGAACAAACCATTTAAGTCATTCAATGACCAGTTTTAACTTCAATCTCCAGTCCATGTCACCAGCCTCCTCCTGCTCTTGCCCCCCAAAACCCCACCACTCTCTGCGCCACCCCCACCCCCAAGAAAGAAACCAGGGGTCCCGACAGTGGCACAGGGGCAATGCCCAGCACCACAAGGTTGAGCCACGGGAAGGCTCTGCGTCTGTATCCAGAGACTGTGTGTGCCCACGATCCGGGGCTGGCGAGGGCTGGGGATGGGTCAGGGCGCTGGGAACCTGCTAGGGTGTAGTTTCTCTTGCACGCCCACATGCATGGCAGTAGGAGAAACGAAGGACTGTTTACAAAGAGGCAAAGCTGGGCATGAGTTTTCAGCTACTCTTCTCCCCTTTCCTACACCATGCCCTTTTCTGCACTCCTTCTTGTCTCTCGCTCTCCAAACTTCAGAGAAAGTGAGACGCCCAGTATCAGCAGCCTCCTGACTGCTCAGCTCGCTAATGACTGAAGGAGAAGGCCAAAGCTTCTGACGTCCAAGCTCCAGCTGTAATTTCTATGTGACAATAGGAAATGACAAAGTGCCAATTCAGTTTACGAAAACTCAACTTCTTTGGGTGCCCTGCTATTTATAGGAGGAAAAAGCCATGTTAAAATAAAAATAGTTGGGAACCAACAGATGGCATAACGGTTACATTGCTGGACTCCCACATAGTTGACCATGGTTCAAATCTCGTACCTGGAGTCTTAAAACTCAAGCTGGGCATGTGTGTGCATGTGCCCGAGATCCCCAGAGGAGAATGGAGGGGAAGGGGTTGTAGTGAGACCAGCAGTTGCCATAATGGCTATGTCGCTGGACTCCCATGCAGTCGATTGTGGTTCGAGCCCTGGACCCGGTGGCTTAAACTCATGCTGGGCATGTGTGCGTGCATGGCCAAGATCCCAAGAGAATGGAGAAGGGATTGCAGTGTGGCCATCCCCCCAGGGGGTGATTTCTTGCTTTTGTCTCTCTGTTTTTCTCTGTCTTTCTGGCGAGTGCACATGCTCTATAGCAAAAACCTCCCCCCGCCCCTGGAAAAAAAAAGGGATTGTAGTGTAGCCATCTCCCCTGGAAGGTGATTTCTCGCTTTCTCTCTGATTCTCAGTGTCTCTCTGGCAAACACATGTGCCCTATAGCAAAAAAAAAAAAAAAAAAAACACTAAAAAATAAAAACAATAGTACGTTTATTGTTTCTATACTAGCAATACTATATGTCACAAAAAATAAGTCATGTCAATTTGTATCTGGCTGACAACTGAGATGGGAAATCTGTGTATAGAATTTGTTTTATAGTTAGAAGCCAGGCTGGAAGGGACCACCTGCCGTTCAGAACCGCATTCTAATCTAATAAGGGCGATAAATACAGGTCACAGTCACCAGTTGGTTTGTGTTCTCAGTCAATCGAGTCTTTGTGTACTCTGTAAGGGAAAACGTTGTCAAAAAGCACACTATGAGAAAATCTCTGATTTCTGGAAGACATTTAGTATGATGTCAGCCATTGAACTGTGGTTCCTTTATTGGTTCATTACGTTTTATTTTAAAGATGAACTGATGTTGCTTTTGAGCGAGCCTTTATTTCTGAACGGAAAGATTCCTTGAGATGAAGCAGACACCCAGACCACTTTAGGTACGCATGGCTTATCTCAGCTGATGAGATATTCAGAAATAACTCCATTACAGAAATTTATGGACAAAGGCAACTTGAACTAGACACAAAGCCTACCCGAAGTGTATGCCCCAGACGCTGAGGAACCGCATGGAATGCAGAGAATCTAAATGTGATTTTTAATGAAACTTTAAAGACGAGATGAATTCTATCATGGAGCAAGTACAGTAATACTATTTTTAATATCACATACAGAGGACTGTTACGATGAGTATCATTTTTTCATAAGTATAAAGAAATGTGTTTTACTATTAAGATCACATCAAATCTCATAGGGATAATGTCACTAAGATTATAATCGTAGAAAAAGTTTAGAAGAGCAGTTGATCACAACCTGAATTCTGGGAACTAAATTTGAATCCCTTTAGGGCACACGGAAACAATTTTCTCTCCTTTTAGTACCCAAACATAGCGTGATTTGTCCGCCGTAACATTGTTCTTTCCTTGATTTTAGTGTCACCTTGTTTATGAGGTTTTTGCATTTATAATCCCTCTGAAAAGAATAAAGTGGACAAACATCTTACTGGTATGTGTGGATATTTTTTCCAGAAAATGATACGGCTGAAATATAGAACGCAGACGGAGTAATGTGCAAACCACATACGAGGGTAGGCCCTTAGCATCAGGCCCTCCCAGCACAGCGTGTCTGCCCCCAGTAGCTACTAACCAACGGCGGGGGGCCAGCGGCTCTACAGCAAAGGGAAGCCCACACTGCACGCGTGTGAGCAAATTTTCACTGGAAAACGAAGGGGTTCCAAAGTTTTTCAAATTTGCCTAATCTTCATTAAGTCAAGAAAAATAAAAATTCATACGAATTTCTCCAACAATGGCCCAGCCCATGGCCTGATGGTTAAGGGAACCAGATCCCACATGGGCAATGTCCTGGTTCAAGTCTCAAACCCAGCAACTTGAAAAACACAGCAGGTGCGTGTGCATGTGTGCACAGAATCCTGACAGGAGGGAGGAATGGAAAAGAAGGGACTGTGACGTGACCACGTCTCATGGAGGTGATCTCTCTCTGTCTCTCTCCGGCAAACACATATACCCTTTGGAAAATGTTTAAAAGAATAAAACAGCTACTGTTCGGAGAAACTTAATAAACTAAAAGTTCAACTCTAATTTAGGGGGTTCTAGTAAGTATTTTAATTCATGTGTCTAGTAAGTATTTTAATACCTAGTAAGTATTTTTAAGTATTTATGTTCTCAGCAATTACTATTAAGCAATTTAATCACTACCACATAAATGTTTCATATAAAAAGCATGCATTCTGCCTCCTTCACGTCAACGCTCAGGATGTCGGATCCGTCCTCCACACACTTAGTCAGCTACTTCCTCCGTGACCCGAGAGGGTTTCAAAGGTCGTGCTGTCTTGCAGCTAGAAAGCAGACCTGCTCCCACAGGGCCGTCGGTCCCCGGCTCGAGATCAAGTGCAGCTACACTGCTGAATGAAAAATCGACATTGTCCTAAAAAACTCCCTGGCTACACAGATTTTCTATAAATACACTTTATTCTTTCAGTTAACAGTCTTATATATGTCTGGGAAGAAATGGGATTCGTTTTGTTAATTAAAAAATCACCCAAGTCAAATGGATTTCCAGACGGTCACCGTGAGTGGCTACGGATGTGCAAACCCGCAGTGTTCAGGGCCTGAGCAGTCCCGGAAACGGGTCCTCTGGCCTCTGGCTAAACCAGCTGGAGCAGGCCGAGCGGCAGCTCCGAGGAGGGCGTCTGCACACGTGTTCTTAAGGACGCCGTCCACCTACACTGTCAGGAAGCGGTCGGTGCCAGCCGGACCCCTCGGGCTGCAGCTGAAGTTTTACTGTCGTGGCATCCAGAGGAGGAAACGCTTCAGTGGTCCGTTGTAGACATTTGCATCTTTCTATGTGAGTTTATTAATCAGAGCACCAGCGTGACCTACCCGAGATAAATGTTGCTGTTTTCATCTATAGCAACCAGGCGGATCACACTTATTCCTAAGTTTCTTCTCATAAGTGTGGGTGCATTTTGACATAAAAATATCACAAATTAGTATTACATTCCAAGTTCGCCAAGAAAACTGCATTAATGATGGTTTTATGTCCTGAACGCTGACGTGAGAACCTGAGATCCCCAAGGTCAGGGCGACGGGGAATCAGTGGGTGAGCTCGGAGCAGCTGGCAGCATCCGACCCGAGTCAGAGCGTCCCACAGAGCACACAAGCACGCGTGTGACAAGGGCTGCGTGTAAGGCCTCGGCGGCTGCCCACGCACAGGCATAACATGTGGAAGCACACCTACGGCTTCTGGTCGCGGCGCGCACACTCAGAATCTATAGCATCCTCTCAAGATGAGCACCGAGACGGTGTAACAAGATGCGCTTTGTGGGGCCAGCCGATGGCGACGCAGTTACACGGCTAGACTCCCGCATGGTCAGCTGCAGTTGAGTCCAGAACCTGGTGGCTTGAAAACTCAAGCTGGGCGTGTGTCTGCGTTCCCAAGACCCCAGGAAGAGAATAGAGGAGAAGGGATTGCAGTGTGGCCAGCCCCACTGGGGCGTGGTGTCTCACTTTCCCTCTCACTGTGCAAGGGGGAGGGTGGAGGGGAGAGGAAGAGAGAGAAGTGAAATCAAGATAGAAGTTGATAGGAACAAGTAGTGCTCCTGTTTTTTCAATTTTCACTCTTTTTTTTTTTTGGAGAGGCTTTTGCTAGAGGGCGCATGCGCTTGCCAGACAGACAGAGAGACAGAGAGATAGAAAGTGAGAAATCATCCCCCAGAGGGGATGGCCACGCCGCAATCCCTTCTCCTCCGTTCTCCTCTCAGGATCTTGGACACGCACGCACACGTGCCTGGCGTGAGTATTTTTAAGCTACTGGGTCCAGTATGCAAACTGTGGTTGACTACGTGGGAGTCCAGCGACATAGGCATTAAGCTAACTGCTAATACAGTTTTTTTAATTTTTAAAAAAAATTTCTTTCTCTCTTCCATGAGAGAGAAACAGTAGCCCAACAGGAAGGAATCATGTAAGAGATTGTTTGAATGACTGTCTTCAAAGAGTGACTGTCACTCTGAGTTCCGGCATGTGATTAAAAACCAGTCATCTGGGACCAGCAGATGGCATAATGGCTATGTCACTGGACTTCCATGTAGTCGACCGTGTTTTGAGTCCCAGACCTGGTGACTTAAACTCAGGCCGGGCGCATGCGCATGCGTGCCCAAGATCCTGAGAGGAGAATGGAGGAGAAGGGACTGTGGTGTGGCCATCCCCCTGGGGGGAGATTTCTTGCTTTCTGTCTCTCTGTCTCTCTGGTGAGCGCACATGCCCTATAGCAAAAATCTCTCTTAAAAAAAGGAAAAAAATCCAGTCGTCCTAATTTGACCCCCATCCCAGTGTCCATCTGTATTTTTACGTGCTCAGTTTATTTCATCGTGGCTACATTAGAGAGTGCGAAGATCAAATCTATTTCAGCCAGAGCATGTCAATTAGTTGACTAAAATATGACAGAAATCCTTGTTTCCACCGACTCAGCGGTTGAGGGATTCTGAACCAGCAGTGTCTCTTGGGTAGTATGCTCTCTGCAAATCTGAGTTCACCGTCCGGAGCGTCCCGTGGGAATCTGTAACCTGCCATCTCACAGCAGGCCATGACACAGGTGGCCTCGGAACCACATGTCACGTTTTACATTGTTTCTAAGACCGAACCCCCATGTCTCGGTTCTGCCGCCGCACCCTCCTGTCTCTGGCCTTAATCACCACACCTGGCTTCAGACAGGAGCAGGAACCTCACCGGGGCCTCTTGTGTGGCCCCGGCCCATGGCGTACCGCGTCTGAGGCTGGGAGTGAAACCACATGAGGGCACGGCTGGCACCCGTCTGAAACCTCGGCTCTCCAATTAAACGACCACTTCAGGTTTCTATGACGGCCTCTGGAAAAAACCCTGGGCCAGCCCCGGAGGCCTGGCAGTGAAGGGAGCCAGACCCGGCAGGCCCAACCTGGCCTCAGCAGCTTGAAAACCACGCTGGGCACGCGTGCTTGCATGTCCCAGATCCCAGCGGGATGGAGCAACGCAGGAGGGACGGCGGCGCGGCGACACCCGTGGACGGTGCTCTCTCCCTCTGACACAACATGTCTCTCTCTGGAAAGCACGTGCACCCTCTGGGCAATTTTAAAAAATCAAAAACAATGCACTGTTCTCAGTAAAGTAAATATTTTATGTTAACTTGCTCACCCAAAAATAGCAGAGATTTATGAAAAACATCATCTGCTGCCTACACAGCATACCAAACAGCAACAGCCAGTATTAATCAAACCGTGTCTCCTATCAGAGCCAAGGGAGACCTCGGCCCGTCCCTTCCTCCTCTGGCCACTCGTGCAGGCAGAAATGAATTTCACCATGGCTCTTCCTGTAAATTGAAATCTTGCTAAGCAGTCTACCGATTGCTCATTTAACCAGAAACCAGATATGCCAGGACAACACCATCCCTTGACAGGTAGAGCCCGCTAAGGTTTTGGAGGTGCTGTGGGGTTCCTGATGGTCCAGCAGCTGAGGAGCCTGCTTTGGGGTGATTTGCATCCGTTTAAACAAAATTTCTTTTGAAAGGCCCAATTGCATAACTGATTAAAATGTTCAGTTTCCTACAGTTACACAGTGGCCTTCAGCAGAAGCCTAAACAAGCAGTAAGCTTTGTGAGCGTGGACCAAGATGCCCGAGAGCTATTTAAAAACCTTAATAAAATACCGAGGAGCTGACAGAACGTACACCCCGAGGAAAACTGGATTCTAAGTAGCTACATTTGAAAGCCCTTTCTGATTGTTCCACAATGTCTCCAAGGGATTTTGCTGTGACTCTAACTGCAGCTTATTCTTATTATTTACAGAAGTCATGGTTTATTGAGCTGCCGCGCACGCTGAGTTTGCAATTGTGAAAAAATGCAAGATTAGATTCCCGTAAACCTCTGGTCACATTTCTGTCACTTACTCTGCACATGATCTTGCTTTAGCGGTGCCTTGGCAGGTGCGCCGGGGCTGAACCCGCAAACCCATCGAGGGAGAGCACACCAATCCGGAAAGGTGGCGGGAACAGGCTGCAGGCAGGACAGCACTTCACTGTCTCCCAGAGGCACCAGCAGGGCGAGGGCACTCTGCGGGAGCGGGGGGGGG
>NW_006199647.1:917643-930070 GCF_000334495.1 Tupaia belangeri chinensis
CAGATCGGATGCTCGCCACGTTGTCTGAGGGGGCTGACACGGTGCCGCGAGTGTGGACTTGGTGAGTTATAATCAACTGTGAAGACGGATTCATTGCAAATACAGAATTAATCAAAAGTAAGAACCGCCTGAGCTCTCTCCCCAAGGTCAGGAGCCAACAAGGTGAAGGCCCGTGCTAGGTCCGACCCCCACAGGGCGGACCCGTCTCGTAGATCCGACCCACACAGGGCAGCCTGGCCAACGGCCCCTTTCAAGGCGGTGTGATGCGATCAAATCCAGTCTGGTGCCACAGAAATATCGTTTACTTCAATGATCTGTGTCTTTTCTGCCTCATGACAATCAACGGCTGTCATATTCCATCAGAAATTTCTAACGCGGCCTCCCTGGGGTGTGTGTGCCTAGGCTGGCAGGTGTCTAAGGGCTCTGAAGCTGGCATGGGTTACCGGTGACACGTTAGCAGCCACCAAGGGCTGCTCGAACTGTCAGAAAGGGGCACGTCTGTGCCAATGTCCAAAGGCCGATCCGGGGGCCTCGTTCGAAGGTGCGCCATCAAAAAGGTACGTGTACACAGGCCGGCATGTGGCAAGGTGGTGAAGGGAGCGAGATTCCCACATGGTCAACTGTGGTTCGAGTCCAGGACCTAGCAGTTGGCTTTCTCACTTTCCCTTTCTCTCTCTCTCTCTGTCTCTTTCTGGTCAAATTAAAAATAATATAACAGAATTAAATAAATGAATTATTCTTTTTTTAAAAGAAAAAATATGAGTACAAACAGACTCTTTTTTTTTTTTCAGTGCCAAAAATTTTGGTCTGTGAGCTTGTCAGAGACAAAGAGAGACAGAAAGTGAGAAATCGCCCCCAGGGAGGATGACCGTGCCGCAATCCCTTCTCCCCTTGGGATTTTGGACACCCACGCACAGATGCCTGGCATGAGTTTCAAGGCGCTGGGTACAGGACTCAAACCGCAGTTGACTGTGTGGGAGTCCAGCGGTGTAACCTTTACACCACCTGCTGGTCCCTGCAGACAAACTCTTCAAATCGGCTGCACAGAGGAGTGGAGAGAAGTGACAGAGGGAAGAGGTACCCCTTACCCAAAGTACAGACTCCAGATGTTGACAGGGGCCAGGTGGTGGCGCTGTGCTCACACCGTGGACCCACGTGGGCTTGGCCCCGGGCTCCTGGCCCGAGGCCTCTCTGTACATAGGACACACATGCGTGCCTGTGACCCAGCCTGGCTAGGATCAGGTGGGCTGCAGCCTGAGGGCCTGCCAGGACGCCTGTCAGAAATCTTCTCTCGCTCTCTTTCTTTCTCTCAGAAGAAGCAAACTTTTTAAACGCTGATAAAATTAATGGGTAAAATGACCCACAGCTGTGGGTTCCGCGCTGTAACTGCAGCATGTCCTCTTCTTAGCACCCACAGAATGCACCCAACACGCGGGCCGGGCTCCCGCAGGCAAGCCCAGGCCGTGGGGCAGACCCACGCACACACTGCAGAGCTCCCAGGCAGGTGTGCAGGTGAGCTCCGACGGTTCGTCTCCCTAGTCTCTCACACAAGGCTCAGCTGACGCTAGGCCCGCGCTGCCCGCGCTCTTGCCTGGGGTGTGCTATTACATACAAAGAGGACAAGACACACAAGAAAGACGGAAAGACAACTGCAGGGCGTGGCCCTCGGCGTGACGAGAGGGTGTGGGCAGGGCTCGGCACCAGGTCTCTGCAAGAGTGCCGTGAGTCCTGCTCAGCCCACGCGCATGCTGCCCCGTCACCCGGGCTAAATCCCACTTCCCAGGTCGGTCCCTTAGTGTCTATTGGAAGAGAGGTTTCTGGCCCGCTGAGAGGAACACAGGGGAGTGGCAAAGCATGTTCTCCCCGTTCAGACAGACCCACTGCAACCCCAGGCTCCCGTCAGTAAATGCGTGAGAAGCTTCTCTCCCCGTACAAAGTAAAGCTGAATCCCTACACCACGTGGCACATTTGAAAACTGGGCATAAAGGACACCTAACACAGAATTCGGTACCTCACGACCCCACATGGGACAGCTCTGGGATGCGGGGGACGCTGGAGACCTCTGAAGTCCTCATCGCAATGTCTCGGGCAAATTCAGGTGTTACCAAAAATCTAAACGCCATTGTGCTGACGTCAGGAGTCCTTCAGGTCTAGACCCAATCAATCTGCAGAGCAGATGAGACGAGGAGAGTGCCAATGTTCACGCGTGGTCAGTAAAGCCGTCCTGCGAACAGGACACGGGGCGCCTCATAGTCCACGCTGACAAGTTCTCTGGGCCTTGGGTGAAAGGCACTCAGAACTCACCATACAAATTGGTTTTCTAACATGGACACTGAAAAAGAGGTGAGATGGTTAAATACGGCTGTTTCAGCCACTACGGAGCTCACAGCGACTGCTGGTACCGCGTCAGGACGGTCCTGCTAAGCTACATTCCTGTACATTCTGGCTGAAACTCTGACACCTTTGACCACAGACGCAATGAAACTGTCTTCAACAGAGAGATTTCAGACCAAACGACCCTAACATTGTGTCACCATTTCAGTGTATGGGTAGCCCCCAAGAAAGCCATCCAGAGCCTTAGCCATAATCATCTGCTAGGGTAATGCCCTCTCCTCTGACGCCCACCCAAAAGCCTGCCCGAGCGTCCTGCAGTTACAGCCCAGAAAGGTCTTTTTCTGCAAGATATGCAGAAGGAACCTCTGTGACCAATCACCAAGCTTGGTCCAGACCAGCGGGAACAATATATTATAAAGCAGTGTCTCATTTGCTGTAATTGCTTTCTTAAAATAGCCGCGAGTGGATGCGTGTCTCAGGATGGGCTTTACTACACACGTGTTCTCAAAAGCATCAGTGACGAAACACTAACCGAGTCCGGCAGGGAGCAGCTGGCCCCGGCTCCACGAAGAATGTTCTGAAAACAGTTCAAGAATGCTGGATGCGCTTCCCAAGGGTTCTGTTCTAGAATTTCAAAGGCACATTAAACAGTGATAATCGCTATCTGCAGTAGAAAAGAGGAAGTGCAAAATGTTGGCATTAGACCAGACATTAACCAATTTCTGGGTACTCGGGGGCTTTTCCTTCTTCCTTCCTTCCTCCTCAGTGTGGCTTTCATGTGCATTTTATGGATTCCAGGATCTGGGACCTTTTCATTTTCTTAGGGGTGATACACCTTTTAAAGGTTAATCGCCTGAATAACATTTCAGGGCACTTGGCAGAGGACAGAAGGATGTTCTGTCTAATGAAAATATAATTGCGCTCATCATGAACTACTCAGTGAATGTTTTAGTCATACTCGCCATTTTATTTTGAGGCTGCTAAGTCCATGTTCCCTCTCTCTGGCTCTTTCTTTGTCCTGCATGTTAATTACACTCGGGTTTCCTTTCCTTAGCACGCCGACAGCAGTGCCCATTCCGGTTAAACTATCCTACCTACAAACACCGGAAGACGGAAACACGAGAGGCAGCATGAGGACTGTTTATCTCACTTTCTGATGATGGAAGAAATCACGTCATTTCACTTGCTTGAGAAAGCTTTGAGCCTTAGAGACACACCGAAGCACCCATTCGAAACCTCGTTATAATTTAAGCCATGTCAGTGAGTGCTGGAACCTGAGCCATATTCTTTTTTGTTTGTTTGTTTGAGAGGTTTTCGCTATAGGGCACGTGCGCTCGCCAGAGAGAGAGACAGAGAGACAGAAAGCGAGAAATCACCCCCCCATGGGGGATGGCCACACTGCAATCCCTTCTCCTCCATTCTCCTCTCGGGATCTTGGGCACGCACGCACACGCACCCGGCGTGAGTTTTAAGCCACTGGGTCCGGGACGCGAACTGCGGTCGACTACGTGGGAGTCCAGCGACATAGCCATTACGCTAACTGCTGGTCCCCTGATCCATATTCTTGAGGTTGGATTTCTCCATCGTGCAGGAGTCCGATAATGACTGTAATAACACTGAGCCCGTCACTGCAAAGCCGCGAGGGTGGACAGTAAAGGGCGTCGGATGCACAGTGCTGGGCCCCCCACTCCCCGCTGTCTCCCGCGGTAACTGGGAGCTCCTGGGGCCATAAGGCACAGAGGTACTTCCCACCACTGGCTGTCCAAGGCCGGCACCCTTTCCAGCTGCTGTGTGCCCCGCACTCTGTGGAGTTCAGCTACAACTTCGAGGTCGAGCAGTGCGCTCTCAGCAAGGCCCCGAGCCAGGTAACAAATGCTCTCAGCTAGGCCCCGAGCCAGGTAACAAACAAATCCCCAGGTAACGAATGCTCTCAGCAAGGCCCTGACCCAGGTAATAAACAGCAGACGTCCCAGCTTAAACATACCCTCACGCCCTCCCTACTTACTCCTTACCTACATGTTCAAAAGGTCAACCGGGACCAGCAGTTGGTGTAATGGCTATGTCGCTGGACTCCCATGTAATCTATCACGGTTCGAGCCCTGGACCCGGTGGCTGAAACTCACGCCAGGTGCATGTGCGTGCGTGCCAAAGATCCTGAGAGGAGAATGGAGGAGAAGGGATTGCGACGTGGGCCATCCCCCCTGGGGGGTGATTTCTTGCTTTCTGTCTCTCTGTCTCTCTCTGTCTTTCTGGCGAGTGCACGCGCCCTATAGCAAAAACCTCTCCAAAAAAAAAAAGGTCAACCCATTCCCCACGCTGTTTCTTAAAGCAGCCCAATTGAATCTAAGAGAAAAATATGAAGGGCTGGCAGCTACACAGACAGGTTAAATTACCCCACGGAGTGACCAGAGTGAATCTTCTTCCCACATCAAAACGCGTCTTTCCAGAACAGTGAAGGCGAGAGAGTGCTGAGAGGGAGTTCCCGGTCAGGTCCCCAGTCTCGTTTTTCTGAACGGTTTTTCTCCTCTGCCATTTTATTTGTGTCTCCCCTTATCTTAGGCTACCCTCCAGCACAGCCCTGCGAGCATCGTGGCTGGTCCTCCAACATCCACTGCACGTGCAAACGTCCACGTGAAGGCAGCCACAGTGACTCCCTCTCCGCCAAGAGCTAGTATTAGCTCAGGGAAGAGCAAGCCTATGCCAGGGTGGCTCGCTCAGGGTGTCTAGGGAAAAGCGCAGCCTCCTCTCCTCTCTCCTCCCTCCTCCCTCCCCTCCTCCCTCCTCCCTCTTCTCCTCCTTCCTCCTCCCTCCTCTCTCCTCCCACCTTGACGAGGAGCAGGCCCCGCTGCCAGTGGCCATCTTAGACGACAAAACTTGCCTGGAAACAAAGTCACACAGCAGAGCCTCCGGGACGCGGGACAAGGACCTCCCGTGAAGGCCATGAGGACACCAGCGAATGTCAAACCAACTTTCCCAGCACTCTGGGAATGAACCAAAGGCCTGCGACAGCCTGAAGAGAATTTATTCAGGAAAAATGGTTGGCTCTCTACAAGAACAACAAGCTTGGAGGAGCTTTGCTTCATCCTGCCCACCCCCTATGCTGCTCTGTCATGGCCTGGATCCCTGCGGCCGGGACACCAACCCCAGGCCAGGCGGGCCAGAACAGACTCAGAGTTCTCCATAAACACTCCCTGATCCACCGCGATATTGTGAAGAAGGACAACAAAGGAGACTTTCACCACGGCCCATGTGGCAGCCCCCGGAAAAGCTCTGTCCTCAGGATGTGTGAGGACAGTCCCGTCCCCAGACTGTGTGCAGAAGACAATCCACAACGACTGTTATCGGCAAGGCTGCCCGAGGCCGTGAGGTTGGTGGGGCCACCAAGAGGCTGACAGATGCTTTCAAGGAAAAACCTGGTCAGCGAGACTTCCACAGGGAGCGCAGAAAGCTGCAGCGTGTTCCCAGGGCCCTGGGCCTGCAGGGCAGGGCTATGTGCCCACCCAGGAGACACCTGAGGGCCAGGCATGTGGGGGGACAGACGCTGGCTCGGAGCCTGCGCCCTGGGCTGGACGAGTCCCAAAGCCCCTCCCCAGGCCCTGCGACTTCTCCTGCGCATTCTTAAAAGCTCTCATGAGGTGGACGGGACAACCACAAGTGACCGTTTCCCCAGTCGACGTTCAGGAAATAAACAGGTTACGCTCGGTCCGGCAGCCTGGCACGGAACGTCGCTAGACATGGTTTATGATGAAAAAGTCCCTCCATCCCAGACGGGTTCCCCCTTGGAGTCTCCTCCAGGTGACTCATTTCTGGAAAGGTCCTGTCGTTTACCACGCTACAACACCCCACGGTGATCTTACCTTGTTTTGACAACATTCTTTGATTTAATCTTCCTCTCTAATGATTTACGCTTTCTCTTTTTTTTTTTCTTTTTTTTGGAGAGGTTTTTGCTATAGGGCGCGTGCGCTCACCAGAAAGACAGAGAGACAGAAAGCAAGACATCAGCCCCCAGAGGGGATGGCCACGCCACAATCCCTTGTCCTCCATTCTCCTCTCAGGATCTTGGGCACGCACGCACACGTGACCAGCGTGAGTTTAAGCCACCAGGTCTGGGACTCGAACCACAGTGGACTACATGAGAGTCCAGCGACATAGCCATTACGCTAACTGCTGGGCCCAATTTATGCTAAGTGTCATTTATAAGCCATGTTAAAAGCTATGGGTGTTGAAAAAGAATCCTTTTCCTTATTTTTCTTACGTCTCACTCTCACCAGGAGTTGCCGTGGAGGACAGTTAGGTGGCAGAGGGCTGGGTTTGCTGCTCTGTGGCCGTTTTTTAAGTGGGCTGACTGTGCCCTTGTGGTTAAGGTAGCCGGACCCCACCGAGCCAACCAGGCAGCTGGAACCCCAGACCCGGCAGCTCTGGGAATGCAGGGTGCACGTGCATGTGTGTCCAAAGTCCTGAGTGAGGACACAGTGGCGAGGGGGCGACATGACCGCGCCCGCAGTCTTTCTCTTCTCCCGCCTCTCTGAGTGCATGCGCTCTCTAGCACACATTAAAAACAGTTTAGGTATAACAGGAAAAAGGTCGAGAACATTATTACAGTTTACTGCTGCAGAACAGTCCCTGAAAATGCAGGTAAGGCTTCAAACTGGTTTACCAACACATAAAATTAAGATTTGATAGAGAAAATGTTTTAACTAGCTGGGTTCCTACCAGTCACTCAGTCAAACTTGCTAAAAAGCCAAGCCAGAGCGAGCCAGGCCGCCTGCATGCTGGGAGAGAGGTCCACCACCCGCCAGTGCTGTGAGGGCGTGGGCTGCTGTCCCAGCGCCAGGCGCGGCCCTGCAGGCTCTCGTGAGCAACCGGGAGGAAGTGGGAACCATTTCCGACGTGACCCACACGGCGCAGAGTCAGCGCTGAGACGCGAGCGCTCAGACCAACGAGCTCGATGTATTGCGGGAAAATGAGAGTTCACCCAGACGGAACTTTGCAAATGCAAAATTTACAAGGGCATAAACCTCCAGCCAGGGCAGTAAAGAGAAACAGAAAAACCACGCGGCGAGCAGGAGCATTGCCTGAGGGCCGTTTAAAGCCAGCACTGGCAGAGTCCCACTCCTGCAGCGCACACAGCCATCTCTGAATCAGCAGCTATTTACCTTTGGTTTTTCTCAGTGCAGGGTCTCGGTGTCTCAATCTCCCGCCTTGGGCCTCTGCGGGCACCACAGGAGTGAGCCACCACGCCTGGCTCCTTTCCGTCATGGCCTGGCCTGCCTCGAGCGCATGGCCATCAGCCTTGGCCTCCCGAGTCGCTGGGACCACACGCACGTGCTGCCACCCTGAGCCTCCCCCCGCCCCACGCCGTCCTCACAGCACTGCCACACGGCTGGGCCCCGAAACACTCTGAAACCCATCCCACCGTGGCGGGAACAGCGCGGCAGCTCCCAGGACCACGCTTCTGACGGACGCCGTGTCCGAACCCGGCCATCGAAGCCCCTGAGCACACGCGCCCCGAGCTCTGCCTCCCACCTTGACGGAGAGATTTTCCCCACGCTTGGACTTGCACACGGAAGGCACCCACAGCAGCTCGTGCTGTGGGGCAGAGGCAGGGACCGTCCAGACAGGAGGCCTCGAGCTCAGACCCAGTGCTGCCGTGGGTACTGGCGTCTGCGTCCTCTTACTTCAGCTCCCTGAACTGTGGACGGCGACAATGGCACCCAAGATCACTGCGAGAATTACACGAGGGCCGACGGGGACAGTGGGGACACACAGGGCTCTGCACGGCGGGCCCAGCGCGAAGGCTCTGGGCTCACACCCGAGGTCCTCCCTGAGCCGCTGTGCCTGTGGCCTGACCTGGGGGGGAACTGGGAGCACAGCCTCAGGGCCCTGCTGGGGCCGCAGTCTCTCGGACCATCCCCCTCTGCCTCTCTCACTCATGAAAGAAATAAGAAAATAAGCTTGAAAACAGAATAAAAAGGAAGGAAATGAGACCGTGCACTGACGTTGCCTGCCCAGCCGCTTGGCAGCCTGCGGCGTCTGACCGCTCACACTGGCCTTACGCTGTGAAGGTGGGGCTCCGTCTGGAACGACGCAGTGTCCCTTCAGAGAGTGGGGTCGCCTCTCCTGAGGCCCTGTGGCTGTTCCCGGTACGTTCGGAGTCTTCTGGACACTGCAGAATGCCTCCACGTCTGGCTGTGGGATTACCACTGACTAGCTTAGTTCACCCCTCCAGCCTGTCAGTGAAAGCACAGAAACGGGGACCAGCAGGTGGTGTAGCAGTTAAGGCACTGGACTCCCACATAGCCAAGCGTGGTTCGAGTCCCAGACCCAGTGGCTTAAACTCACGCCGGGCGCGTGTGCGTGCGTGCCCAAAATCCCAAGAGGAGAATGGAGGAGAAGAGATTGCAGTGTGGCCATCCCCCTAGAGAATGATTTCTCGCTTTCTGTCTCTCTGTCTCTCTCTACCTCTCTGGTGAGCGCATGTGCCCTACAGCAAAAATCTCTCAAAAGTAAATAAACAAATAAGATAGGAGTGAGAGAGGGGAAGGGCAGTCAGGAACGCAAGGGGTTTTAGTCTGTTTGTAATGGAAAATTCCAGAAGTGAGCTCTCCAGTCTGGGAGGTGCCGTCCAGTCCTCGCGCTAGAACCCGCCGTCGCCCGGCTCTGCTCCGAAGCTATCCCTTCTAGCTTTGCCGGCGTTTCTCGCCTTCGCCTTGACCGCCCCTCTCTTTCCCGAGTGCGATCTGTACGCCCGGGTCCCGGGTGCCGCATGTCTTCACTTCCACCTTCCTGCTCCACCCCTCGGAGAGCAAAGCCTTGTTTGAGCAGCCAGGAGCCATTGCTGAGATTCCTGCGAAGTCACGTGCACCCCAGGGAGGGTGGTCTTGTTTTCTGGTGGTTTCTGAACACATCATCGCTGAATCACCTGCTCGCCACTTCCTGGGACCTTGACAGGGACAGTCAGTGCTAGCCCACACCCAGGGCCACTGGCCTCACCAAGAAATACTAATAATATATCATTTTTAAATCACCTCGAAGAGTAAGTGGCTGAGAGACACTGCCAGCTCTGACCTGGGTACTGCTTTGGCCCAGTCTGGAGCCTACAGATGGTCTTGATTAAAAACAAGTCCTTCCTAATTTACAGCGCAGGAAACACCGAGAATTTGTTGTCGAAGCAGTTAGTGGGGCCTCGTCACCCCAGCCTCGCTCGCAGACAACTGCCCCCACAACCGTAACTCATTCTGCGGAACGCTGACGCGCCCATAACTCTTTTTTATGACGAGCACAATACGCTCCTATGAAGCTTAGACCAAGAGAGAAGGTGGTGCCAAGGGCACGGCGTCAGCCCTCGCCTCCTCCTGCCTCCTGGAGAGTGAGGCGGAAGGCAGAGGCAGGCCTGGCCCGGCCCTCTCGCGGGTGCTACGCCTTCCAGCTCCGACGTCCGTGTCCTGAGCACCTCGCGGGGGACGCTGCTCGGTGGCACAGGCTCGTCTGCTGTCATCCCACTGTCCCCTCAAATGCTCCAGCGGCTGCTGGTGTCACAGCCAGGTGTCCCCACGTCACGTCACTGTGTGACAAGAAGCCGATCGCCACAGCAACTCCTCCACAGCCTATTCTGCTGGCTGTACTGGGTCTCCGGAAAGCAAGGACACACTTTTGCATAGAAAAACAGAAAACTGCAGCGTGGCCTTCCTGGCCACCGAGGGCTCGCCGCCTTCTAAGGCAAACGGTACCCAGGAATAACGAGCACCCGGCCGGCCTGCGCACGCTCACTCCCTGCAATAGCAGGGATAACGAGCGCCCGGGCCGGCCTGCGCACGCTCACTCCCTGCAATAAAGACACCTGCCGACACGCACTCTGTCAAAGCTTTTCAGGGCACGAGGGGCGGGGCGTCAGATGGAGTGGTGCTTTTCCGGCCTGGGAGATGGCCAGCGCTAGAGTCCGTACGATGGAGCTTGAATTGGTCAGGCTTACGGGACAGTCCCAGTAGACCCCAGATCACAAACTGCTTTAGAAGAGTCTTCCCTGCTTCCTAAAACTCACGCTCCACGGAAACGTGGCTTGGCATAGACCTTACTTGCTTCCAACACCAACACTGTTTTGCCAGGGGGTGTGTACACTCACTGGGAAGAGAGGGAAAGCACACCCCACGGGCGTGGTCACGGCCCGCCCTTCCCTCCGTCCCTCCTCCCCATCAGGATCTCGGGGGTGCACCCACACACACGCCTTACGTGTCTGGCAGGCTGCCAGGGCCGGGTCTGAGCTGCCTGCCCCATGGGCTCCGGCCACCATCACCACGGTACCACTGGACCAGCCCAGCACCGACCTACCTGAAGACAGCAGCAGGGACTGGCTTTGCACTGCACTGCAGTTCGGGTTTGCTTCTGTTTTAACTGCTCTCTTTCCGGAGCTGGAGCTCCTTCAGGCATAATGTTATTAACTGGACGAGTGTGCTTGTCTTTCCTTTTCTAAAAAATGTTTACTAAATTCATTTTACTGTGGTGAAGAACAGTGACTGGATGTATAATATAAATTCTAAAAAATAAATTTTAAAAATTTCACTAGCGGGCACGTGCACTCACTGGAGAGAAGGTGGGGGGAGAAAGCACCCCGTGGGAATGTCACGCTGCACTGCATTGCAGGAAGAGGATAGCTGGAAGGGACGTCACCTTACCCGGAGCCTTCGTCCCCTTCGGCCCATCACCGCCACACCATGAACTCACGGGGAAGAACATGGCGGGAAGGGCCGACGCACGACTGCCGGAGCCAGGAGGGGCCCGTGCAGTGGCTGCCATCGAACTGTGGCTCCATGCGACTGGGGAGTCACGCCCTGTCCTAGGACAGCCTCTTAGAGCCTGCGCCCAGTCCACAGGGTTCAAATTGAACTCTGCTACAGCAGAGAAGAGCCGCACCCATGCTGAAAGGGTTGGAAGGTAATACCCATGGGAAAGAGAAAAGGGACTGGGGTTACCCTGCCTGGTGACAGGAACTGCTGGGTGATCTAATAATGTTCTTAAGGTATTTGAGCAGTTATGCCATGGACCAGCTGTTCTCTACGACGAAGACACAACCGAAGGAAACACCCTTTAGTTCCAGTATGAAGAACTCGGGTTGGACGTAAAGCGATTTCTCGGAGAGTGAGGTGAACACGGGGCTAGAACACCCGTCGAAAGCCTTCGGCCCTGACGCAGGCCTCCTGCAGCCGTGCGTGCTGACGGCAGTGAGCCGGCCGCCCTCGACGCCCTCCTGCTCCTGTAAAAGCCCGTGCTGGAGTCTGACTCTCGCGAGTCTGTTTATTGTGCAATTACTCGCGTGACAGAGAACCGTGGCAGTCAACGTGAAGACCGCGGGTTGGGAAGGCCTAGTGGAGGGGCCCTTCCACACGACGATTCTCAGGCCTTACGCAAAGCAGGAGACGCCCATCTTGGTCGGCCTTGCAGAGAGACACCCCGGCGTCCTCGCTCCCCGGAATACGCAGCAGGGTACAGAAGAGACAGGAGCCCTCGTGCTTCCCCATCATGGGAAACAAGCCACCAAGGCGACATCTAGCTCCCTGAGCCACGGCACGCAGGCCACGGGGCCGACAGGGACACGCAGCCTTTCTCTCCTGCCAGCGCTGACAGCCACGGAGCACTAAGGGAGGAAGAGCCTTAAACTCAGAGAGGAAAGCGCGTCCCCGCGGGCCTCCTGTGCGTGCGCCGCATTTAACTGCACAGCACAAGAGCCCACTCTGCCCCTGCCCCTGACCCTCACCCTGCGGTAACGTACAAGAATCTGAAGGGACTTAGCAGAAGGAATGGAGGAGCCAAGACATCTGTAATCCAAGGCATGTAAGCCTTAATGCACAGACAGCAGCTTGGAGAGTAACCGCCACCTCGTTTTCTGCTCTCCGCACATGAAAGGCATCCAATTCATTTTTTTAAAAAATACCCTGAAATGCAATATTTTTAGAATTGTTATCATCCTTCACGCGAGTGATTTAATAATGCAGCACTTGCAATATGGTCCCCAAACGCGCTTACATAACTAAATACATACAACTCGAGACACTCGAAATGAAGAGTCTAGGTGGTACACGCTTCCCGGGTTCCTAAG
>NW_006199647.1:930471-933259 GCF_000334495.1 Tupaia belangeri chinensis
AGCGTGAAGCAAATCTCCCCGCAGCGGCGAGGAACCCGTAAGCCTGTAATAACACACTGCATGATGACTGCGTGGCCGTGGGGAAACGTGGACTCTGACTGCCCACTGGATATCTTTACATGTACATGAACTCTACTCAAATAGCCATCAACACAAATCATATGATGCACTGGATGCCTACGTTACCTGGTTTTAAAAACTAACCCTCCACACCCAGAATGTCACGTTATCACTGACAGAATGTAGGAGGGGTGGCCAGGGCCACCGGCCGTGCTGTGACAACGCAATGCTCAGCTGAGGCAGGACCTACAGCCCCCGTCAACCTGCAATGCCAGGACGCACCCCAGATCCCTGCCCGGGAAGGGGTGGATTATGGCACGGCGTATGCCCTGTTAGGGGGGGATGTCGCCCTCACTCTCTCTGTCTCTCTCCCCTTCTCTCTCAAGTAGGAAATACTTTTAGAAACAAAAAATTTTAAACAAGCTCATTGACGATCATGTCTCAGGAAGGAGTTGGGTGCCCACGTTATGTAAGTCATTATCCAGGCTGCAATACTTTCAAGAGTGAAAGGCACTCTCCTAACAATTCCTCCAGAGCAGACAGTGAAACCCAGCACTGCCCAGGGCCAGGGAACGTGGACAGCCCCGCTACAGCCAACGGGACCCTGTCCTCATAATTAGTGAGACCCGCGAGGTGTCCGGGAACTCGGGCTGCAGGAGAGCATCAACTGGTACGATGGTGAGAAAACCAAGTTCAATTTGGAGCTGAAACACCCAGGGAAAGGCCACTCGGGAGAAGCTGGCAATGGCAGAGGTCCAGCCTGAGCGGGGTGTGCTCCCACATACGGCATGGAAGACACACGGCCCAGGGGCAGCAGTGTTGAGCTCAGAGGCTGGAGCGAGCCCTCCTCCATCATGCGAGGACAAAATGTTTGCGGAAAAGCTGGGGCAGCTCTGAGGCACAGCAGCGCCATGCGACGTGTTGCTCCAGGGTGGTGGGATCCATGCAGAGACCCTGGTCCAGCCCATCGGACATGCTGGGCTGCTACTGGAGAGCCCGAGAGCCACGGCCAGAGGGTGGGAGAGGTGCCTGCTCCCTGTGAGGTCCCCCGCTCCCCCTCATGCACATATGCTTTCTCATCAAGAAAGTTTTTAATTAAAAACTGTGTGGGTTTCACCCTTTTTTGCACCAAAACAAACTGCTATTTTAATTCCATTTTTCCATGAACTCTGAAGTCCGCTGTCTTACACGAGCATGTACTGGGAACCCACGTTCAGGTCAACCTGGGCTGGTGGCCGGAGAACCTAGAGTACGTGGTGGTCACCACACGGTCTGAGCTGAAACACGCAGGAGACAGCGAGCAGAAGCGCACAGGAGGCTGGATCCGAAAGCAACAGTGCTGAGCACAGCAGGCTACCAACGCGGCGTCACCAGGCACAACCGCAGCCTGCGGGCAGCGAGAACCACCCGAGGGCCAGGACTGGCCACCATGGTTGCCACAGGAAGGGGACCTGCCCGGGGGTCTGGGCCAGCGTCAGGGGCTGATGGAGGGTGAGGAAATGGAGCGCCAATGCTGTGTCTGAGGGCTACCCTTCTTAAGATGACCCTCTGTTTGCTTTTAATTACACAAAAGCAGCAACAAAAACGTCACTGAAAAGGCATCAACACTGCACAGCATGAAAATCCCAGCAGCCCCGAACGCATCCAGGGTGGCAGGAAGTCACGGTGCCAGCGTGAAGAGAGGAACCAGTGCAGCAGACGCACATTGTCCAAGGCTGCTCGGAGCAGCCCTGCAGACGACCTTACACTGACCGGGACTCAAACCGTCCTCAAAGTCCTGCCTGCAAACACCAGTAAGGACAGAAAATCAAGTGAGGGTTAAAGGCAAGCAATGAGTCTATAGCCAGGACCACAGCAGGCTAGAGAGTCTTTGTACTGGCAGTCAATGCACCACAGCAAAGGGAAAGAAGCTTCAACGGGACTAAGTCGCTTCCATGTCCACCCACGGGGCTCTCCTCACTGGCTGTTCAAACCATGCGCAGAGGGGACGGGTGCTCATCCTGCCGGCCAGGACCCTCGCATCCCGGGCAGTCTCGTTCCGCGGAGGGCGCTGCACCATCGGTGTGTGAGCTTCCCTACCAAGTTCAGGTAATTGGTGCATCTCTGTCTTTACACACAGCTTCATCGAGTGTGTCCGAGTAAGGCTGAACTAGCAAATCTTACAGGTACCGGCTATTCAGGGTCTCTGCTCCCCAGCCCGGTCTGCAGGACTGCGCCTCCGTGCTCTCCCCCAGGGCCCTGAGTCCATCCTCGTCCTCCTCCCCTCTCTCCACGGGCTCTGTCAGCAATTTAGCTGCTCATTTTATAAACTGATTGATCATCTAGGAGGTGGCCTCTGTGCTGGGGCATTGGGGGTACAGATGAAAGCGAACGGGAGCCCTCCCCTCGAGGAGCATACACAGGACATGCGAACGCGTGGGTAGACTGTAACCCCTACCCCAGAAGTCATGCCGGAAGTTCAGATGGTGAAAAAATTGCATGCTTCTGGGTAGGGAGACTGTGCCTGCCCTGGACACTACGAGATGGAAAGAAAGGGGAAAACGTAAACAAAGAGCTAAACTGACAAGGGGGATGTTTGTCCTTAAGCAACTTAAAATGTGCCAGACCAGCCGGGGGAAGGAAGGGAACGTGGGAGGAGCCCGATCATGAAGCCGTTGAACGTCAGGTAAGGAGAGAGGAAAGCAAAGAAGTCAATTAGCAATTCTATGTAACGAAGCAGGCACCAGTG
>NW_006199647.1:935112-966335 GCF_000334495.1 Tupaia belangeri chinensis
CCTGCACACACGGCCTGCACCAGGACCCCGCCGCCCGCACACACGGCCTGCACCGGGACCCCAGCGCCCACACACACGGCCTGCACCCGCGCACCGCCGACCCCACCGCCCACACACACGGCCTGCACCGTGGCCCCGCCGCCTGCACCCTCGGGAGTGGGACAGATGTGGGCCCTGCTTTGGGCTCCTGCTGTTCTCCTTCTCTCTGTCTCTTCATCTCATCCTCATGAAAAAAAAAAATATGTATATGTGTGTGTGTGTGTGTGTGTGTGTGTGTGTGTACATCTGTACGTATTCAGTGATAGCAAGGGTTAATTTCGATGACAAATGTGTCCAGAATAAATCTTTTTTATTTTTCAGATTGTTGCCACAGGGCGTGTGCATCCTCAGAGACAGAGACAGGGGCAGTAAGAAACCACCCCGGGACGGGACCACGCCAAAACTCCTTCTCCTCCCTTTCCTCTCAGGATTTTGGGCACACACATTTGTGTGCACAAACACGCACACCTGGTGTGATTTTCTAACCACGGGGTTGAGACTCCAACCGTGGAGTTAGCCATGTGGGAGCCATGCCGTGGGCTGGGCACTGATCCGTGCCTCTCCGCGTGGAAGCCGAAGTCCCCCTCGGTGGACCAAGCACTGGGCACCCCCATGCTCATTCAGTCAGCAGGACAAAGGGCGCGCCCCACAAGCCCTGCTGGAGCTGTGCCCGCACCAGAGCCGTGCCGAGGGCCAGCCTCTCCCTGTTTCCATAGCTGGCTGAAATCAGGCATCTGTGGGTCTCCACCCGAGCGACACTGTAGAGCCGAGCTGGGGCCCGGGACCCTCGTCGGCTCTCAGGGACCCCTCTCGCTCCCACAGAAGGTCACTGTTTGGACGGCAACCCCACTCTGCTGGACAGCTGACGAGGGAGGGCCAGGGAACAGCCTGGCAGCTGCACCAGCTTCAGAGGAAAAGCGTGGGGGTCAGCAAGCCAGAGAAGTGGCACGGGGAGACCGAGCGTGCCTGGCGGGAGCGCCACCATGTCAGCCCTGACACAGAGCTCCCGCTCCTTCTCGGATGTCACCGAGTATGGAGGGCCATCCCAGCACACACGCAGGCTGTGTGTTACCCAGCAGGTGTACATCACGGAGCACCTACGAGCTGCCAGGCGTCCCCGTACGGAGCCACCTCGGCCAGGTCGAATTCTGATAGAGACCCTCAGGAGTGACTCCTTCCGTTCAGGCCAGCCTGGCCTTGAAGAGCCAGTTCCTAGGAAGGGTCCCCGATGTCCAAGTGAATGACACCTTCTGCCCTTGCGTCCTCACAGCACCCCATGGGGCCTCCAGTATGGAACGCGGTGACCGCCCTCTTCGTAGGGGTCTTGGCAGGGGTATCTCCTCACTCAGACCAAGTAGCCTGAAGCGACCTTCTTCCCCAGGTCCGGAAGCACCCCCTGCAGGATGAGGTATTAGCCCACCCTGGCCCACAGCAGTCCCGTTCTCTATAGCTAACATCCATTCTAAAATCCAAAAGGGAGCCAAAGTCAACAAAAACGTTTTCTAAATGAGCACAATGCAGTGAGTGATCATAATTCCACATCGACAATGTGACACCCAGCTTTGATCAAGAAGGGGCAATGCAGTAAGTGATCATAACTCCACATCAACAATGTGACACCCAGCTTTGATCAAGAAGGGATTTACCTCTGTGTGTGCTACTGGGGAGAGAGGGACGGGGACACGGGAGGGCTGGGGTCGGGCCCCACGCTGGTGCGAATGCACTCTGAGTCCAGCGCAAGCAGAACTCAGGGAGGTCTACCAGCAGGGTCTGCTGCAGAACGAGATGACAGCCACCAGCATGAGCGGTAGAGAATCAGTCCGGCAAACAGCACAGAAGCTGTGAGGCGCGGGGTTGGGGTAACGGTGACAGTGACAGTACAGCTCCCAGGCCTCCGAGTCGGCGCCTGAGCCGTGCGTGCAAGCCAGGTGAGCGCGAAGGCTGGGAAGCCAGGGCCCATCTTGAGGATGAGGACAGTCCTGGCTCGAGGACAAGGATGGTCAGGCAGAGAGAAAGCCCTCCTCCCGGCCCCCTCGTTACCCAGACTACCAACGTAAATGCCATCTCAGCTGCAAACACCTCCCGGCCACAGCCAGGGGAATGTTTAGCCAAGTACCTGAGCACCTATGGCCCAGCCAAGGGGACCCTCGTCAGCCCAACACATCTTAAACCAAATTAATCTCCAAGGAGAGACGACGAGGTCGTGATTCCACCTGACACGGCATAATGGCCCTGCACAAGCCGAGCTCACGCAGCCCTCCCCCGGAGCAGGGCTGAGGCCACCAGTGATGTCTCTTGTCCCGGTACTCCGTCCTTTCAGTGTGGGGGTGTGTAAGTGCAGTACTTAATGCCATGTGTGAACGCAGTGCACCCCAGTGTTATACGGTGAAGGGATCAGGGAGGGAAGAGAGCAGGCATTCATTTCATGTGTTTGCATGCACACACACCCACACCTCACACACACACACACACACACACACACACACGCACGCGCTAACAGAGGGGCATCTCGTCATCAGCACACACCCCCTTCCTGTCGCCCGTGTGGCCGGCTGGGTCTGGAACTTCCTTCTCCCATGCCCACTCCGTTCTCCCTGTGTCTCCAGCAACACCTCAGCGCGGTGCTCTGCGTGCGGGACTCACACCTCACTCCTGAAGGCTCTGGGCGGTAGCTCGGCCGGAGTGGGGGGCTGAGGACGTTGAGTTTTGCTGGATTTTTTCTTTACACGTGACAGAGCACATGCCTGCGCATGTAGAGACAGAGGAGCTGACCACACAGGGCCTGGCTGGCCTCCAGTCCGTGGGGTCCTGGGCCCGTTTCAGGCAGTCAGGCTGGGGGTTCAGACCGCGGCTGCACGTGAGGGCCGGCTCCTCACGAGCAGCCCGTGACCCCGTGCCAGGAGCGGCCCAGGAAGTTGTAGTTTTCTGTTGCCCTTCATCCCTGGGCACAGCAACCCTCAGAGGTGCCCCCGGGTCTCCTGGGCCCAGGCACACCCCTCTCTGCTCCGCCACGGAGCGGGAGTCCAGCCTCACTCTGCCGTCAGGACCAACGCCCAGGCTGGCACAGTGGCTCCCCTCCCCACCTGCCAACCCGGAGGTCGCTGCCTGCACTTCCAGTCAGTGGGGTCACTGGTGTCCATGGCGGGGGGCGCCCCCCCCCCGGGCGCATCCCTCCCGCCGGAACTAAGAAGGCCAGGCCAGCAGGCCGTGAGGTCACGGGAACGGGGAGCAAAAACGTTGCTGGTGGGCGTTAGGAGTTCGGGGGTGGTGCCACCCGTTTCCACCCCTCGGTTCCTGGGCCCAGGAATTGAGGCTAAGAGAGAAACACCACCCTGAGTCGTCAACAACGAAGAGGCTATCCAGACTTCCAGAACACCAGGCCCAACCTGGCAAGCTGTGGCCACCCAGCTGGCCCCACCGGGTCTCCAAAAGGCTCCCCACCACCTGGTCCAGCCAGCAGCTCTGAGCTGAGAGCGTGGTGTGAGCACCCTCTGCCACCCTTGTCTTGCTGTGACGCGAGTCCATGATGGGAAGCAATGCCGTGTGGACACCATGGTAGACAGGGCGTCCAGGAAGCCCGTGGACAGCAGGGCGGCAGAGCTGCGTGTGAGCAGGCCCATCCCTACCGCAGTAAGCATGCTTCCAGTAAGAAAAAACACTGTCCCTTCATGATGAAAATGGCTCAGTGCAGTCAGACTGCCGCCAGGGTCTAGCTGTCACCTGGGGTGATGGCACACGTCAGGGACTCCGTGCTGGTCTCTGTAACCCGCAGCCCGGACACGGCAGTGTAGCCAGATCGGCCCCAGTGAGTAGAGATCCCTGTTCCTGAGCCCAAGCATAACCTCTATCCCACCACCACAGCCACCCTGTAGGTGGCCACTGGGCAGGAGCAGGGGTGTCTGGGGACGTCTCAGTGCTAGCCACAAAACAGGCCACCCCGCCACAGGCTGCTCGAGTCCTCTGACAAGGCCACCCTGGTGTGCTTCAGCTGGAGGTTCAGGTATCTGCATGGTCCCCGCCCCTCAGAGAGGTCTGTGGCCAACCTTCCCAGGCTCCTTCCTCGTCGGTTTCCAGTCATGTTCCTCCACGTCCCTGGCCATCCCAGCCACAGCCCAGAAGCCAGCACATGGTCACACGTCTGGCCGTCTGGCCCGCCACTTCCCACGAAGCGGAGCTGGGGGTTTCCCAGTAGCATGGTCCTCCCAGGTCCTCCCAGGAAGGCCCCTTCCAGCTGCCGCCTGCGTTCTGCAGAGCCACCTGTGAGCAGGCCTGAGTCACCTCTTCGGATCCCCAACCACGGAACTCCCCAGGAGGCCAGCGGTACAGTGTCGGGAGGCAGGACACAGGCACCTGGGCCACTTCCCGTAGCTGCCCTGTGCCCGCACCTCACTGGCATCTTCATGTTCCGAGTACAGTGCCAATTCCAGAAGCCCAGAGCCAATCCGGAGGTCGCATCCCAACACCCCGCATTATTAGGACGGACTCCGTTCCCTCAGCCTCCCTTCCGGGACTGCAGGAGCAGGGCACGCCAGCGAGCGACTCTGCAGGCTGCGTGGCAGCCCGAGCCCGCAGATGTCCTGCCTTTAGGATGAACCAGGAATTGAACTGGTCTCCCAGGTGGTCCCAGCCTGTGGAGCACAGTGTCCTAGAGGCAGGCGCCCTGGTGGCCGGACCTGGGCCGTGATGTCCCCTTCTAGATTACTCTTGATCTCCAGATCTGTACAGTCAGGGTTCTCCAGAAGACAGAGCTGACTCTCCATACGAGAAAATTAGTCAAGATTTTTAGATACTAAATCCCATTTTTCCCATCTAATTCCATTTATTGTTATTATTATTATTATTTTATTATTTTAGTTTGACCAGCAAGAGAGAGGAAGGGAAAGTGAGAAAGCAAGCTGCCGAGTCTGAACTTGAACCAAGGTCGGCCATGTGGGAGTCTAACACCCTAACCACCACGTCACCTGCTGGCCCCTAAGTCCCATTTTTCCCTTAAAAAAGCCTTTCCAATGTTTAAAATAATTTTTATTTAAGATGCCTGGGCCTGTTGCTGCAAACTGTTATCTGCTTCTTCCAAACATGCTGTTGATACTTCTTAATTACTAGAACAGTGGGATTTCCTTGCCAGAGTGAAAAGAAAAGTTTTTAGACAGGAACTGCGATTCTGTGACCAGGACGAATGGCCTTTTCCTAACGGCATTTAATATGCAAAGCCCAAAGCTTAGGCTGGTTGACTCCGTCTGAAAGGCGTCGTCCTGGTCCTGACACAGGAGAGCCCACACCGGCCGCAGCAGCCTCCCCCGCCGTGTGGGGTGCCCCAAGGACCTCAGGTGGAACCCCCAAGTCCTCAGTGGTAGGTCACACAGGCCGCACCTGCTTCCGAGCCCCTCCAGTGGGGCAGACGGTCTTCGACGTGTGTAGGCAGAGCCCACCGACTTCCATTTTCCAGAACCGTACCTTCCTCCACCCAAGCCCTTAACCAATGCCAGTTTCCAAACGCAAAAGGGACGTACATAAGCAGCACGCCCAGGGCCGCCCTGCGTCTGCGTCTGCGAGAAGAGTCTCGAACGTAGGGCTTTGGTGCCTGGCTGACAGAAGGGGTGGGCTCATTCCAGAACGACTCCTTGCAGAGCCTGGACCCCGGAGAAGAAGGCAGCTGTGTCAGGTGCCGTTGGACACAGTGTAAGCCAGCTCCTTGCACGGAGCTGCCGAAGCTGCCTGCGTCGCGACGTTAACTCTCTGGAGGCGTCTGCTTTGAACTGCTGGGTCTCACGGTATACGCTCTCGGGGTGTCTTCTCATCCAGCCAATGCTGGGCAAAGCAGGCAAGGGAGGGGTGTTTCATAGTGACTCCTTCATTTGACAGTGGAAAGGGAAATTAGCAGGGCTAGTTAACAGAACTGGGTACATTGGGGAAAGGAGTTTAGAAGGTTTTGAGACTTGAACAGGAAGGAAATGCTTTTACTTAAAGAACCAATATTGCTTTTTTTCCCCTTTGCTATGGGGCTCACGTGAGGGAGAAAGAGAAAGAGAGATCGCTCTCCAGGGAATGGCCTTGCCATAATCCCTTCTCCTTCATTCTCCTCTTGAGATTTTGGGTGCACACAACATATGTGCCTGGCAAGATTTTAAGTTACCTGGTCCAGGACTCAAACCATGAAGCTGACCAAGTGGGATCCAGCCACCTTAACCTCCACACCACTTGCTGACCCCCAATATTGCCTTTTGACATGTCTTATTCTCCTACAAGAAGTCTTACCTTAAAGATATATAGATAGATAGATAGATAGATAGATAGATAGATATACCTTAAAGATATATATAGATACACACACACACACACACATATATATATATATACACATATATATATACATATATGTGTATATATATATATATATACACACATACACACATTTGTTAAAGTCTGATTATAGAGAAAAATATTTAAGAAATAGGCAGAAGTATAATATAAATTATGGCATACCTTTATCATGAGATATAGAGAAAGATGTTTATAAAGATTTTTTAGGGACCAGCAGATGGTGTAATAGTTATGTTGCTGGACTCCCACGTAGTCAACCGCAGTTCGAGTCCTGGACCTGGTGACTTAAAACTCATGTTGGGCACATGCGTGCGTGCCCAAAATCCCAAGAGGAGAGTGGAGGAGAAGGGATTGTGATGTGGCCATCCCCCCCAGAGGTGATTTCTTGCTTTCTGTCTGTCTTTGTCTCTCCAGGGAGTATACATGCCCTATAGTAAAAATCTCTTGAAAAAAATTAAAGATTTTTAATTACATGTAAAACATCTATTGAATAATATTAAGCCAAAAAAAGTAAAATAAAATGCTCTTTATAGCATCTGACCTCAACTATGTAAAAAAACATAATAAAGGACCAGGAATAATGAAGGGAAATAGGAAAAAAAGTGGTAATAAAATAGGTATTTAGGGCTCTTGATTTCACCTAAGATCGGGCATAAGTTTATATTATAGCAAAGAGGAATCCGAACCGCCGAATTCAAAGTTCCCTGGTTCCTAAAAACCACGGCTGTGGAAAAGCACGGATTGGTCCCACCAGAAATCATATGAAGACAGGGCTGTGGGCAAAGTCCAGAAGTTTCCTCGAGTGTTTGGTCTGGACCACCGCTTCACTGAGTCCCGGGGCTGGAGCAGACCAGGTGGGGACGGGGGACGACGGTTCCGTCTGAGTCGTGCCGAGTCTGATGCCCAGCCACAGGTCCGGCCTTCTGGTCACACGTCTCTAAGGAGGTTCCCAAGGAAACGTGGCACACGCGGGTTACCAGCAATGCCAGGCTCGCAGACTCTCCCCGGCCCCACTCACTCCCAGGATGAGTTCTGGCTTCTGTTATCTGAGACCACGTGGCTTTGTCTCTGCTGTTGGAGAGCTAACTGGTTTTATGACATTTCATAGAGACCAGCGTCACCTTTGTTGAAGGAAGTAAATGCTTTCAACTTAGAGACACAGTCTCGCTGAAGGAAAGGTTAATAGGTCTCCACCATAATTTCTACCTAATCTATTTATAATGCCTTTTTTTAATAAAGAATATTGAAAGTAAGCTCAGGTCCAAGTCCATGAATCATTCTCTTGTTCAGACATAGTTGACATTTCCAATTTTAACCATGTCACTAAGATGGAAAAATTCATGATTTAGTAAGCCAAGCCAAGCTCGCTGATGGCGCAGTATTTAATTGGAAAATCGAGTGTTTAGGGCGCCCGTGAGCTGTATCTGCTCAGCTCTGCAGCCCCTCAACCTGTCCGTTAACAGAGAAAAACTGTGATGCTGCCGAGGTTCGACACGGGCTAATGCTTTGCACTAGCGCTCAGGTACGCGAGCAGTCACGGCGCTGACCCCGGGACAAGTTAAACGGCAACGCCTCCTCCTAGTGGGGGTGCTTGCTCTGCCGTCTCTTTTCCGTTAACAGGGAGATGCTCCTTACACCACTGTCAGGAAAATGAACTCAGAGCGGGGGCACGGACCGCTACGATCAGATGTGCTCTCTGGCTGCAGTAACAATGCATGGCAGGGCGGGGACATCTGGTCTTCCTGCACCTGTGACCGCACAGAGCGGCACGAGAAACTGCCTGGACGGCAGGGCCTGGGCTCTGCTCGGAAAGCCCTGGCCTGTGACACGGCCCACCACACAGGCCTAGATTTCACTTCCAGAATTGCTGATCTGCTCTTTCGTATTATCCACCTGCCAAAGGGCTACTTAACAAGCAGCGTTAGGAAGACAGTGGGCTGGGCGGCCCACAGGGACACCAGTGTTCCAGGAGGCTGAGCTGCCCGGAAAGGTCCGGGTTTGGGTGCAGGGCCTGAGTCTGCAGGGCACATGCGTGTGGAGGGGTGGGGCTGGCCAAGGCCGGGGACGTGCTTCCGGGAGGGGCACGCTGCGAGTGCTGTCTCTGTCTCTCTGTCTCTCTCTCTGCCTTTCTGTCTTACTCATAGAAGAAAGAAAATGAGGTTAAGAGAATAAACACTCAGGAAGACTGTGGAGCATTTTACTGTTATTTTCTGAATAACCATGCCCCATCACTGACCCCTCCCTGGTCCTGTCCCTGTGGCTTCCTGCCTTCCTGCCTTCCCCTGTCCTTCCCCGCTGGTGCCACTCCCGCCCAGGCCCTCCTGCTGTGGAGACACATCCAAGCAGTTCTGAGCTGCTGCTTTTAAAAAACGGGGTCCTTTCTTCAGGAGAACCAGATGTACCAGCAGAGAGCTAAGGCTTGGTCCTGGAAACACCGCGCTCGCCCCTCGCCCAGCTGCCAGACACATGGACGTGCATGCTTCAGCCTGCCTGGGCTGCTTCCCCGGCCTGTGGAAGCTGGAATGGGGGCTGCAGACCTGGCCAAGGCGCTGCAGGAGCAAGCCTTAGCCCTGCGGGGAACTGGGTATGGACGTCCACTGCTCTCGCTGCGGTCTGGGAAAGCTACGAGCAGCTGAACAGGGACGGCCACGACGACTCCTGGGAACGGCGAGGTGAGGACGAAGGGCCGTCAGAAACCCACATGGCGAGGCAGCGGGCTGAGGAGAGGAGCCCAGCACGCCCACATCCTGAGTGATGGAACTTCAGCAACCTGAGAAGGACCCCACTGGGGGCCAGCAAGTGGCGTGGTGATTAAGGCGCTGGAGTCCCACATGTCTGACCATGGTTCGAGTCCCAGACCTGGTGGTTTGCTTTCTTGCTTTCCCTTTCTGTCTCTCTCTGGACAAACTATAAATTAGTAACAAATAAAATTAAATAATTACTTTTTTAAAGGCCCCCATTGGCCCTAAAATGTACTTCATGTGTTGTCTGAGTAGTTGCTGACTATCAAGGTGTGGGGCTGGACCGTCAATAAGCCAAGCCTGGACGGGCGGTCCCCGAGAGACTGCCGCGTGGCCTCCTGGGCTGGCGACACTCACACCTGTTACTACAGTCTGAGGCTTCACTGCGGGAAGGACAGACAGGATGTCTCCAATCAGAGGAGAGCATGACACTGAGAAAGTGCACAAAGCTTTTCTCCACGGCTGAATTACACGTTTCCTCAAGGGAGACCCGGTGGCCTTTTCGGTCACACAAAGGCAGCCTGCAACCTCTGTGCCTCTGCTTTCTGGGAGCCCTCCGCACCCTCCCAATCACAGTGGCACGGAACCTCGCCTTGCGGTAGTTGAACCTGGGGCTCACGGTGGGGGCGCCAGCGGGCCCAGACGCTGAGCTGCCTGGGAGACGTCCCCAGGGCTTTCTGTGGGCTCACAGCGGCCTGGTTAGTCACCTTCCCCGACAAGCCATCAGAAAGGCCCACTCGTACAGCACCGAGGGTCAGGCCTGAGTGCGGATTCTCCCTCCTGTAACTGGCAAAATGGGAGCCCGGTAACTCAGGTCAGCCCCCCACACCTGCTGTTAAAGTCCCAGCTTTCTGAAGTCAGAGTAGACAACTTAACTCAAAACACTAAGTGTTCTTTCCTATTCAGCTGTGTTTGTAAAGGTCCAGGAAAGTGTAAAAGAAAAAAGAAAAAAAACTAGAAAATAACCCAATTAAAAGAAACTGAGAAAACGGTCAATGTCCCCAACCATACTTGGTCCCATTGTAGATTTTGAGCATAATCATCAAACAGACAGCTGAACCCTCCTGGTCGTCCCATTAGTCAGCTCGGCTTCGTAACTGTCCCTTACGGGTAACGCAGTGCAAACGTCTCAAGAACTTAACCACATCTGCTTGTTGGTCCGAGGTCTGCATCTAGCCCACAGTGCCTTCCTACAGTCGTCGGGTTCCCGTCATTACGCTGGAAAAATTATGCCTTGTAGGAGAAACGACTGGGGGCAACACCTAAAACCCTGAAAGCTCCTTTACCACGAGATCTGGGCTGCGCGTAACTCCTGCAGATTGAAAACCCGCTTTGGAACGTCTTTAAAAAGGAAGGTGGGAATTTCTGCAACACGTCACAAAGGAGCTTGTCTGAGCAAAGCTGAAGACGGCGCCGCCGAGCACCTGGCTCAACCCGGTGCTCCACGCAGGGGCTGCTAGCGTTGGGAGGAGCACGAGGCTACTCGAGGCGAGCCCTGCAGACAGATGCTGTGCGCCTCAGTCCCCACAGCGCTGAGGTTGCGCAGGGATGCCCCCGTGCACTTACGGAGCATCGGGGACCCGGCCACTGGACACAGGCACCGCCACTGCCACCTCTGGGGAGGAGAGCGGCTCAGTGTGGGGCGGGGTCGGCAAAGCACTTCTGCTTTCCACGTGTCCCAGGAACCAGTGTTACCCATTCAAAAATAACGAAATCTTCTAAAACGAAGTATATGTAGCCAAAGACCTGCTTAATATAATACTGCCATTTATGAAACAAAGAGTACAGGCTGACAGAGGTAACGCGAGGAACTTCTGAAGATCTCTCACTGTGTGTGTGCGTGCGTGTGTGTGTGTGTGCGTGTGTGTGTGCGTGTGTGTGCATGTGTGTGTGTGTGGCGGGGCCTGGCCCCACCGCCTGGTATTTAAGGGAGCCAAATCCCACATGGCCAACCACACGGTTCAAATTCCAGCCCCAGCAGTTTGAAAAACACACCAGGCACGTGTGTGTGTGTGTGTGTGTCCCAAATCCCAACCAGACAGAAACGTAGGAGAAGGGATTGTGGCGAGGTCGTGCCCACCAGCGACTGCTTTTTCTCGCTCTCTCTGATAAGCACATGCACTTTCTGGGAAACATTTTTAAAAATCACAAAAATAGTTTTTGGAAAATTAAGTTACTAAGTATGAGTTTCTTTAACAGTAAAAAGTTGAAATCCACGTTTCATGGTGTGCTTTTCCAAGAACTTGTGGATCCACACAAACCATAAAGAATAATTCCAAAACGCTAGGTGCACACACACGTGCATGCACACACACATGCATGCACATACAGGTGCATGCACACACGCTTACGCCCTGGCGGGCTGAGGCTGGGGGTAGACCGCAATGTGAAGACCCTGTTGGGGAGGGGCCTCTCCACTCCCTCCCCATAGCATAATCACATGGTAAAAGGTTAATTGCTGAACTACCTCCTCTGTGCAGAGGAGACAAACAGGCCCAAAGAGCCCCACAGACGTGAGGGGCTCCCATGGACAGGGTGCCCAGCCTTTGAGGTTCAAAGACTCCTTTCTAGGAGGGCCATTTCTTGGCCCAGAGTCTCCTTGGTGGCCCCTTGCTGGTGACCTGACTGCCCACCCCTGCAGGCCTGCTATGAGCACGCAGAGCCTAAGGTGCACTCCTCTCCCGGCAGCTCCTGGGGGGCAGTCAACATGGCGTCGGGGCCACTCGGAGACCTGGGGCACCAGCTGCGCCTCCACTCGAGTGTCCCGGTTATCCTAGGCTGGTGTTCGTACCATGTGACACTACTGTCCACGCAGCCAGGTGCTCTGCGCAAAACACCCCGGCTCGTGCGCACACTCAGGTATTTAGACTCCACACATCGGGGCCTGGGCGAGGCCTTGGAAAACCCCAGTATGTAATTCCTTAAAATCAGACTCAAGACCTGGATTAGCCAGCCAGCAGGGGTGCACACTGCATGCCCTGACACCATCCCCCGGGCCAGCGCTGCACCACACGCTGCCACACACCAGTCCCGACCCGAAGAGACAGCACAGTTCCTACTCGATGGCAGAGAGCTGAGCCTGGGCAGCTTCAAGAGGCTTATCAAGCCCACGTCGTGGCCAGGCGCTGAGCCAGCTGGGCCTGAGTCTGGGCGCTCCCACTGGCTGCACTGCTGCCGCCTCCATGGGAAATAGCCAGCCATCCTTTTTGCATCAATTTTGAATATTTTGCTATTTTACTTTATAATTATTATGGTTATTCAAAAGCACTCACATGCACACTTTTTTCTAAAGAGGTTTTTGCTTTAGGGCGCATGCACTCACCAGAGAGAGAGAGACAGTCACAGTGAGAGGAAAAGCAAGAAATCATCCCCCAGGGGAGATGGCCACACCACAATCCCTTCTCCATTCTCCTCCTGGGATCTTGGGCACACACACACACACACACACACACACACACGTGCCTGGTGTGATTTTCAAGCCACTAGGTCGGGGACTCAAATTACGGTCAGCCATGTAGGGGTCTAGTGACATAGCCACTATCTGCTGGTGCTTATCCATGCAAACTTTCTGATAACATAGAAAAGCAAAGGCAGAATTTGGGGACCAGCAGATGGCATAATGGTTACATCATCGGACTCCCACATGGTCGACCATGGTTCGAGTCCCATACCTGGCAAGTTAAAACTCACACCAGGTATGTGTGTGTGCATGCCCAAAATCCCAAGAAGAGAATAGAAGAGAAGGGATTGTGGCATGGCCATCCCCCATAGGGGGTGATTTCTTGCTTTCTGTCTTTTTCTGTCTCTCCGGTGAGCAAATGCACCATATAGCAAAAATCTCTCTAATGAAGAAGAAACAGAAAAGCAACGGTAGAATTTAAATTTACATGTAAATGTAACAGGCCAGTAACTAGTGCTGGTTGCTGGAGCTGGAGAGAGAATGCCTAGTCCCACTGGTACGAAATCCCACTTCGCTTGGCTGAAAATTCTACCATTTCCTTTGGCCACCTTTTCTCTCACCCTTAAGTAAGCAGTGACGACAGAGCGTATACCTTCCCTGGACAAAATGAATTGGGTGACTATAGCTCTTTCACTTCCGTGATGAAGCACGCCCCGAGGACCAACTATGTCAACCTCCACCTGTCTTCACGGTAACGTGAAAATCCAGGCTGCCAACTCGGGCCTGTTCTGCGGAGGTCTACGTTCTCAAGGACTCTGCCATTCATTACATTAAACATCGCTGAGTGTCAGTCACTTACTACCAACTGTGCAGGAGAGGAACTTGACCGGCATCTTTCCAGGGAGTGCTTTACAGAAAACACTTCAACCCCGGCACCATGGTTATTTTTCATACTGTCGTTTTCCTTGTAACTTCAAATTGTAAGGTAGAAGTTCAGAACCCGACAGAAAAAGCACACTGGTTTTAGAGCATTCATGCTAAACTCTTTTGAAAAATTTGTAGGAAAAAATCATCCCAAATTCTAGAAATGTTTTCACTGCAAATAATATTTTGGGGAAATTCTCATTCAACTTCACATGAAGTATACTTTGGTAAATGTTTCTTCTTTTAAGAAGAAAAACTTCTTAGGTCTTAGTTCTTTGAGGAAAGAGCGCATCTGAGACAGAGAGACAGAAACCCTTTGCAGGATTCCATCCCACAGCACTCGCGCTGCCCAGTCTCCCAGCTTGCCTGGATCCTGGGATGCGAGCACCCGTGTGTGTCAGGTGGACCCAGGACTTAAACCCACGGCAGCCACGTGGCTTCCAGCACTGCAGATGGTACTGCTGCCTGGCCCATGACAGCCAGGCCTGTTCTTACAATTCGTTTTTCAATTTTTATTTAAAGAATCAAGGTATCTCTTTCCTGCTGCATCACAGTAAAGTCACGGGGGATCAAGTTTCTCACGCGTGCAGGCGACAGTGCATAGCTGAGCTGTCACTGCCATGCAGCACCACTGAACGTGCCGAACACTCCTACCCACACAGGCCCCACCCTGAGGTGGAAACGCCTTTGGGAACCGCTCACCCAATGCCGTGCTGTCACAGCAGAAGGGAGCAGGGCAGAGGTAATTCTGAGCGGTCGAGCTGCTTGCCCTGCGGTCCCCGTAGCAATAAGCCCACTGAGAGGACTTGGGTTTACCAGAGCCTCAACTTAGAAGAAAAACCACATTCATATTCATTGTCTGAACGACTGATTAGAAGTCTTTTAATTAAAGTAACAAGATTTTTAAAGTAAAAATTGTACAAGAAATAGATTTCTAACTTTTTATTAAACTAGATGTTGATAATTGGAAAAATAATGGTCTGTGATAGACCGTGTGCACACACGTGAAAACGTGATGGGGTCTTGTTACATCATGGTCCCCTCCTCCAGCCCTCCAGCCCTTCAGGTCTCGAGCACTCCTGCTGGCATGTTTGAGGCTGGCCATGCCCGCAGTTCGAACCACGGCCACCGTGTGGGATGGCGCGGCTCTGCAGCAGGCGTTACTGCAGCTCCGCAGAGCCGGCCTGATGCTTAGACCTCCTCAGGCTGGCCGAGCGTCAGCGCGGCCTCGTGTGAGCCCTAGGGAAGGTGCAGACTGCGCTGTCGAGCAGCCACGAGCACACGGAATTACCGTGGCCTTCACTTGGGGCTGGTCCGAGCATAGCAATGCGCCAGCCTGTGAAGGTAGCGTGCTCTCATTTCACTGTTGCTCTGAACACACGGAATTAAGTCGGCTGGAAGCAATTACGCTGCACCCCTGGTCTCCAACGTCAGCAAAAGCACTGAAGGCCGCCTCCTCGGCTGGTCGGCAATCCCATCTCCATTAGCGGAAAACGCAGCCTCACGAGGGGCAGAGGGAGGACCAGCCCCTCCACCCTGGGTCTCGGCCTCGGGACTGGGAGAGCAGCAGCGGCCGGCGCGGCCGGGGTTACGGGGCAACAAGGCTGTCCATGTGAGATCGACGACAGACAGCCGGTAAGAAAAGGAAGGTAAACGAGGGGACGGGTAAAAGTGTCTCTCCCGTGTGTGGCGAAAAGAGTGACCACTAACACATGCGCCACACGCGCCTGAGCCCTGCCCCAAATCCGCGGTGCAAACAGGGAGCTCTCCCTTCACAGGGGCCCGAGTGGGGCTTCTTCGCCCTGCACCTGCCGCCCCATGTTCAAAGCACCTTTTATATTCCTTCTCATCATGTTCTGTTTGCCCTTTTGATTAAAAGAAAAATCAGTAACCTCGATCATCAAAAATCCGGAATCTACCTTCCAACTCCCTAACTCACCCTGACGTGCCGCACACAATTCCTTTCATCGCAGATGTCCAAGCCATGCGCGTTGTATGGAGTAAGAGGCAAAGGGAACGCCTCTGGGCTGGCCCCATAGTGCAAAGGGTTAGCGCTGTGCATGGAGACCTGGGCCCACGTGGCCAACTGTGGTTCAAGTCCCAGCCCTGGTGACTTGAAAAACACAGGACACAGGTACATGCATGCCCCGAGTCCTGACTAGATGGGGAGTGAAGGGATGGCAGTATGATGGGATTCGTGAGGGGATCTCTGTCTTTTTCTCTCTCTTGTGTGCCTCTGGCCCAAAAAAAAAAAAAAAAAAAAAATATATAATTTAATAAAATTCTAATGGATCAAGAGCTACTCTTTTTACCTTGAAATTGGTCCACAAAGGGAGAAACTGTGCCTGCAGTTAACAACTATGAAAGGTTCATTATTGTCTTCCAATTAATCAATGTATCATGAAGACTTTTTTAATCTAATATTTTATACTAATATTGTTGAATATCTGAAAAATATGCCAAAGTGTCCTGGGAAAAGAGGTAATCATTTAAAATAAAAATCATCTCACCAATCCTTAATATGGATTTGTCCTGCATGAAATTATTGTAACTATAACCCGAGTGAATCAGTCTTCGAAGGCTACAAACAACACACAGGAGCCCGGGGCCAGACCCGTAGCGCAGCAGTTAAGTGCTAGACAGTGGGAGCCTGGCCCACACAGCCGACTGCAGTTCAAATCCTGGCCCAGGGACCTGAAAGACACCAGGCATGTGCCCGCATGCCTCGCGTCCTGCAGAGATAGAAAGACTGCGGCGTGGCAGGGCCCACTGCGGACCCTGTCCCTCCCGTGTGCACACGTGCCTTCTGGCAAAAACAAAACAAAACCAAAAAGCGTCTGACGATAGTGAGACGTAGATGACAAGAAACTTCACTCGAGAGAAAGTAGCTTGGGAATCGTTTGGAAAATTCAGATTACAGAGTGTCCTCCTATCTGCTTCTGGTCCGAGTCTCACACCTGAGTTTCCGGCTCAGTCGCATGAGAGCATCATTTCTCATTTCTGGAACTCCAGTAGGTCCTACTGTTTCCGTGGGTCTGGGCTGAACCAACGCATCGGTGCCAGGCCGCTCTGCAGCAAATCAAGGACCATGGTCTGCACCGCCTGGCAGCCCTAGGGCGTTCCGGAGAAGCTGTCCTGCCATCACGCACACACACAGGCGCAACTCTCATGAGAGTCCCCAGCCGCTGCATGGGGGGCCTAGATCTGATCCTGGGAGAGGTGCCTCCTGTGACAAGGAGTGCAGGACGAGCGTGCTGTCCCCGAGGAACCTCCCAGGTCCAAGTCCGCTTGTGAAGGAATGAATGACTGGGAGGTGAGGGTCCCGTCACTAAAGGGCTCTCTGGGCAGGTCTGATTGCTTAAGAAAGCGTCTTAGGGGCAGCCCGTGGTGTGGTTAAGGCACCGGACCCTCGTGTACGACTGTGGGTCAGGTCTCAGAACTGGCAGCCTGAAGAATACCTGGCACATGTGCACGCATGCCCAAGTTTCTGGAGAAGGGACTACAGGTGGCCACCCCTAGGAGTGATTTCTCACCTTCTCTGTCTCTCCAACAAGTACATGTGCCCTATAGCAAACCAGTTTTTTTTGTTTGTGGTTTTTTTTAAAAAAAGCATTTTAGTCCATTCGTATTGCTATAACAAAAATGGGTAGCTTATAAACTTAGTCTGTTTCTCACAGTTCCAAGGTCTGGGCTCGGGTAGCCACACCAGCTGGTGAGGGCCCGCTTCCAAGGGGCTCCCTAGTCGTGTCCTCACCTGGTGGAAGGGGGCGTTCTCTGGGGCCTCTTCCACAGAGGAATTAAACCCACGCAAGGGCAGAACCTCCCAAAGGAGCCGTCTCATAGAACTCTCACACCGGGATTAGGGTCAAGCATCTCCGGACCATGGCAGAAAGTAAGTTAGCCGTCCAGGCGGTTCTGAGCGGTTTGTGATTCTAATCTGTGCCTTAATTACAGAGCTTATTGCACATTTCTGACGCCAAGGACCAAGCAACGCCGCAGCTGGTACAGCTAGGAGCAGGGAGTGCTGTCTCGACACCTACCTCTGCATTACATGCTGAGTTTTCGAAAAGCGAAACATTTAAAAGCAAATAAGCTAATATAAGAGCTAAACGCATGTGTGCACACATGTAAAAGCTAAACGCCTGCGTGCACACATGTAAAAGCTAAACGCCTGCGTGCACACATGTAAAAGCTAAACGCCTGCGTGCACACATGTAAAAGCTAAACGCCTGCGTGCACACATGTAAAAGCTAAACGCCTGCGTGCACACATGTAAAAGCTAAACGCCTGCGTGCACACATGTAAAAGCTAAACGCCTGCGTGCACACATGTAAAAGCTAAACGCCTGCGTGCACACATGTAAAAGCTAAACGCCTGCGTGCACACATGTAAAAGCTAAATGCCTGTGTGCACACACGTTGGAAAGCTTTTGCCAATCGCGTCGTTTCTGTCACGAACCCAGTCCGCGATGGCCACAGGAATCTCTGCCCTTCCTCACGGGGGGCTCCCACACCACCCCCACACTGGCTCCAGAGTTCCCTCCTCGCCTTACACCAAACCATTCTAAAGGTCCTCCAGGGAAGGGTCCGGACCTGACTGGGGGCACAAGTAAGGGAATCCCGGCGTCCTGACCAGGAACACGTGGACTCGAGGACAACCACAGGGCTGCGTCCTCCACGAGGACACCAGAACCCCACGCTCGGCCACAGCGAACTGCACCCGCGGCGGGCAGGTCTGCCCAGCTGCTCCGAGAGCAGCGGTGAGACTGAAGCACCAACACGCCAACAGGGCAGACGACGGGGATGCCCTGAGACACCGTCACGTCTTGCCTGCTCTCGATCGCCAAAGGGCTTCACTCTAGGGCTCACAGAGGTCGGAAAGCAAAGCCCCGATGTCCACGGTGAGGGTACCTCTGAAACCACACGGCCACCAGAGGGATTCCATTCAGCTGTGTCGGGCGGCAAAGGCGGAGACCGCGTCACTGTAAAATATCCTCACCAAAAATGTTTGCCCCGAATCGCCTCAAATTTACAGGAAAAACAAGAAAGAAGGCAAGAGGAATAACACTGCGAATAAACGAGCAGATAAACTGAGAACGTGGGGCAGTCCAGCAAACGCAGTGCGTACACCTTGAGTAGATTTTGGGTTGGGGAAATTTGGCTATAATAGCATTTATGAAACAGAAGAACTGGATATTAGGTGACACCGGGAAACACATTTCTTAATAAAACTGTAGGCATATCTTCATTAGAAAACGTCAGCCAAAACAGTGGCACGTTTCATGCCCACAACTTAACTCGAATGTTTCAACAACACAAACGCCAGATGGCTAAAGAAAGCATCCGTAGACAATGCGAGGCCTCAATAGCAAATAAGAAAATCAATTAATTAGTTAAGAGATTACACGAAAATATTTTTATTCCTATATGTAAACTAAGCTCTACTTTTATCCAAAACAGTGTACAAAGGGTTCTTCTAAAGAGATACATTTACATTAATTAAATAAATATCATTACAAATTATTACACAGTAGTTACGGTTCAGTAGGTTTCAAAAAATGAACTTATAATTAAAACTGAAACTTGGGGCCAGGCCTGTAGCATTGTGTTTAATTACGTGCATATGGAGCCGGCTTCCACACAACCAACTACAGTTGGCACCCCAGTCCTGGCGGCCTGAAACACACACCAGGCGCGTGTGTGTGCATGACCAAAATCTTTGACAGGACAAAGAAAGGGAAGGAAAAGGACCGCGGTGTGACCACACTCCACCGCTCCACTGGGGCTGCTCTCTCTCTCTCTGGCAACGACAAGCACTATCTGCAATAAAACAAATAAGCAACGCTTTCCAGGAATTGTAAAACTTTCCTTTCATTATTCAGATTGTGACCAAGCAACTATAAAATTTAGAAGTTGTTATAAAGTAACACTAGATCATTCTCTAAAAATTGCTTTCTTGGGACCAGCAGCTAGAGTAATGGCTAGAGTATGACTCCCATGTAGTCGACCACGGTTCGCGTCCCGGACCCGGGCGCGTGTGCGTGCGTGCCCAAGATCCCGAGAGGAGAACGGAGGAGAAGGGATTGCAGCGTGGCATTTTCTCACTTTCTGTCTCTCTGTCTCTCTCTTGTCTGGCGAGCACATGCGCCCTATAGGGGGGAAAAAAAAACTCTCAAAAAAAAAATTGCTTTCTTGAGCAAATCTCAACCTCAGATTATTATATTTTTCAAATTCCTCTTTGCTCCTCCACAAAAAAATTTTTGTTTTGTTTTGTTTTGTGTTAGGAGAGATTTTTGCTATAAGGCATGTGTGCTCACGGAAGAGACAGAAAGCGAGAACTCAGCCCCTGGGAGGATGGTCACGCTGCAATCCCTTCTCCATTCTCCTCTCAGGATTTTGGGCACGCAAAACATGCCCAATGTGAGTTTCAAGCTGCCAGGTCTGGGACTCAAACAATGGTCAACTATGTGGGAATCCAGCAAGGTAACCATTATTTAATCTGCTGGTTCCCCCACCACCACCAAAAAAAAAAGTTTAAAAAAAGAGCCTAGATTCCGAATAAATAAGGCATCTTAAAGGTGGGAAGAGAGGAAGACAGGCCACCTCGACCCCTCGGCTCCTCGTTCAGCAAACATTCGACTTTTGTCTTCCCAAGGAAGGCCTAGCGGTCACTTCAGACCGCTCTCAGGTGACCTGCTGGTCCACCAGGAGGCCCCTGGCTATGAGGTGGCCGGGACCCAAAGGACAGCTCAATGGTTCGTAACTACCAACCCGCCCAGCCATGTTCACGCGGGAAGCTCTTCAGGGTTCGGGGAGGGAAAAGCTACTGCCATGTCTAAGTGTTTATCTGATGGTTATTAATTTGGCTAGTTCCAAGAAGACTGCTTTAAAAGGCTATACCGGCTGTGTAATACGGAGCGACATGAGAAGTGGGAGTGCAGAGCGCACTTCTGAGGGTACAGCTTTATTCATGACAGCGCATTCTGGTCACGCCACCCGACGTCTTCACAGGACGCTCTCCTCCTGAGACAGCCGCTCTGTCAGTCAGCTGCGGTCACTCGGTCGCACGATCCCCGCTGAGCGAGCGGAGTGAGTCTCACCATTAGACCGTATTTTTGCTTCAAGAGTGTTTTTAAAGTTAGTTCACCTCTCAATGAAATCGTTTTGTTGCCCCCCCCCCCGCCATGTGAACACTAAAGTTCATACTAAAGAATTCTTCGGCTTCTCCAGAAAACACAGTAGAACGCTGATGGGTTTCTGGCTGGGATTTAAATCCAGCTCCCCAAAGAGTACGAACAACAGAAACTGAAGTTTTTCAAAGCCTGCAGGATAAAAATTCAAGAGTAATTGAAATATTCTTTTGTACTTAGAAGGTTACAATTTTTCCCTCCACAGCACAAAAATTAAATCGGAAGCTAGAGGTGGAAAAGAAGTAGCAAGCATTGCAAATAAGAATGGGAAAATCATCAAGAAAAACAATGTAAGTATTATGTAAAGGGTGGAACAAAATCCACAGGCTTTGGAAGCAATTTTGAGAAGACCGCGCTTATCTATGGCTCTGAGAACTTGAAGTGTCCTTGAGCCAGCCAGTGGTGGTGTGGTTTCCGTGGCCAGATCCCATGTGGCCAGCACTGGCAGAGCGGGCGGCACCTGGAACCCCAGAGCCTCCACGCTCCTCCCTCCCACAGGCCCAGGCCGCATGGAGGGTATGACTCCAGGTCAGGTGTACGACTTGGAGAGACAGACGGACTGGGACCTCCCAACACCCTCCCAGCACTGAGTTCTTAAAACATGCACAGAGACGGCTGGACCTGGGGACGAGGTGAGCAGGACAGAGGCCATCCACGCGACCTGGGGACAGAAAATGAGAAACGGGCGGCAGTAAGCTCTGCCTCGTCAGCTGGCGGTGTGTCTACACAGCAGAAAGGACCACAGCCCGTGAAGACAGCCATGCGAGCCGCTGTGTGGGAAGACCTGCTCCGGCAACCGTGTCCACACTGGGAAGGGCCTGCCTGGAGCTTGCCTGGACCACAGGCAGGGGCCACAGTCCCCAGGCAGAAAGGGGGCAGGTCGGGGGCTCTGCCGCACGCAGCATTGGCGGGTGGAGTCCTGGGCCTGGGAGAGCCCCACACGCAGTCCCGAGAGGACCAGCGGCACCCCTGGTCGGCTGACACGCCTTTCCTCCTTGCAGGGGAAACGGCACCCGCCACCTTACAGCCGCATCTGCAAACGCATTTGTGGGAACGGGAACCGAGGAGTGCAGCTGCCCGGCAGAGGACAGAAGCCAGAGACGCCGTTGACACCCTCCCGGCCACAGGCGCCCCCAGCTGAGACGCACCAGCCCAGGTATGACAGCAAGGCGGACTACACCAGTGCCCCTGCCGGAGGTCACCTACGAGGTCTCAGTCCCACACACCCCAAGAGAGTGCGGCCAAGACCCAGGCCTCTCTTCACTGCAAAGCAGGCCACAGAGTCTGAGCCGGCCCGGAAGAGCCAGCAGGCCTCCTAAAAACCTCCGTGAAGGAAGCCAGGGGGAGGTTAAATGTGACACTCGAGGACGGCCGCAGAGACCTAATCTTCAGAAAACTACCCAGATGGTTTGCGTCAGCACTTCTACAAAGTATCATGATGCTCATTGGAGGTTTTCAATTTTCTCAGAATAAAGCAAAGAAAAATTCAAGTAATGAACTCCCTAATAACATGCTGCTGTTTTCTGACATGGTGAAAGAGCTGGAATTACGTGTTCAGATACCAATTATCACTGCAGCTTTGATCAAGCGCAGCTGGCTGGCCACAGGGTACCTTCTGGAACCTTCCGTTCCCTTGCCGACCTCGACCTACGTACCCACACCACCGTCCTTTACCTAACGGTCTCCTTAATTCTCTAACTTCTGGGGTGTTTGGCATGCGCCTCACCAAGGAAGGCATGGTATTTTATTATTAATTAGATAAAAGGATTTTAAAGACCACTGTACCTGTGACATTTCACCTGGCCAGAGCCGACCAGACTTGCACAGTACGTAAGAGGCAGTTATGCCCACAACACATACCGCTTAGGTAAAGACAAGACCAAACTAAGCTATCCAAACCTGGTCAGATGAGACCACCAGAACACAGCTCTTCAGGGTGAAGGTAGGCCTCCCACAAACGCCACCAACACCTGTCTTGCCCACGCACCCCACCTGCCCTTGGTCCCAGTGACACGCCCTCATTCCAGGGTGCAGAGGAAGGCCTTGTCTAGCTCCAACACACTCCTGCCAGAATCCACGTGGGCTCAGCTATAAAGTGACAGCACCTGAGAAGGCGGAAGCAGGGGCTGAGCACCCACGTCCCCAGGATGCCCGGGCTGGGTCAGAGAGGCGGATGTTACGTGCAGGGAGCCACACAGATCGAGGGTGCTGATGAGAGAGAGCACAGAGACTGGAGGTTGTAGCCCAAGGAACAAAAAACTAGCAGGTGAGACGCCCGGGGTCCAGGTGGGGCGACCAAGACAGCACGAAGCCAGGAGCAACCACCTGCTCACCCGGGACACAGTGGCTTCTCCACAGGACAGGGCGTCCCGCCCAGGCCACCCAGGCCCACGGCCAGCCCAGGCTCTCCTCCTCCACACCCTCACCAACTAGGAGGCTCGGGACTGCTGTAGGTTCCAGGATGGACACCATTTCCAGGCCGGTGCTGAGCGCACAGGCAGTTGGTACCCCAGGCTGGGCCTGCCCCCGCCAAGTACACACGGTGAGAAGCGTGGCACGCGAGTGTGGACTGGGCTCCTCACGACGCAGTGCCTGCCAGGTCTGTTAGGAGTCGTATCTTTAACTGCTTATTAGATCTTGTTTTTCTGATTATTTCCTAATAGACATTTACAACGACCACTACTACTGGTCAGGGTGGTCCCCAGGAAATGCGGAAAAGGGAGAAGGGATGGTGTGACCGCCCGCTCAGAATGCCCGGAGTCCCGCTCTAACGTCTGTGCACGCCGCTGTCGCTGCGGCCGAAGAGCAGGGACCAGCGTGCTGCCCACCTCGAGCAGGGTTACCGTCCTCGACTTCACGCTTGGGCGGATCATGCCAGGACTGCGAGTGCGGCGATCAGGGCCACCCCCGGGGAGCCAGAGAATACAGTGAAAAAGTCCAAAGTAAAAGGAGCCATTCTTCAACTAATTTTAACAAGGAAAGTAAATACCACGTAACTCGTAGGACAGGACCATGGAAGGAGACAGTAAAACAGCCGTGACTGCTGGGAGCAGTGAAGAAGGGAACGTTTGCTGCTTACCCGAAGGCTTGCTTCCTGTATGTTCGCTCTCCTGACACACAAAGACCTGCGCTCCGGACACGGCGCCTGGGGCAGCCCTCCAGCTCCTGGACTCCACCTTGCCAGGGCTACTTTATATGGAAGTCGTAGGGGACTAACAGCAACCAAACATCAAATTGACTGAAAATGACTTGAGTATCTTAGAAGTACCTTTAGAAACAACTTTCTCACAACAGATCTTTTTTTTAAAATAAACAAAGCAACTTGGGGGAGAGCTATTTTTCATATACTACTTTGCAAACTAAGCACTAGTGAAAAAAAAAACAAAACCTGCTTTCCATACATATATTTAGGGGCCAGCAGGTGGCATGGTGGTTAAGGCACTGCACTCCCACACAATCAACCACAGTTCAAGTTGCAGAACTGGTGGATTGCTTTCTCGTTCTCTCTCTCTGGTGAGTACATGTGTCCTATAGCAAATTAAAAATAATAATAAAACTAAATAATTCTTTTTAAAAAGAAATACACATATTTAAAAGGGCAACAGATTGCTGTGACTTTGATAAAGTCTCATATGAATTTCTAGAATTAAATAAGTCAGCCACAAGGAAGAAACGACAAAACCTAAAAAATTGTCATAAAAACAAATGAACAACATTGTGACTTAAAGGCAAAAAAAAAAAAAAAACGCACATCTGGGCGGGACAGCAGAGGGGGGGAAATGCGGAAAAGGGAGAAGGGATGGTGTGACCGCCCGCTCAGAATGCCCGGAGTCCCGCTCTAACGTCTGTGCACGCCGCTGTCGCTGCGGCCGAAGAGCAGGGACCAGCGTGCTGCCCACCTCGAGCAGGGTTACCGTCCTCGACTTCACGCTTGGGCGGATCATGCCAGGACTGCGAGTGCGGCGATCAGGGCCACCCCCGGGGAGCCAGAGAATACAGTGAAAAAGTCCAAAGTAAAAGGAGCCATTCTTCAACTAATTTTAACAAGGAAAGTAAATACCACGTAACTCGTAGGACAGGACCATGGAAGGAGACAGTAAAACAGCCGTGACTGCTGGGAGCAGTGAAGAAGGGAACGTTTGCTGCTTACCCGAAGGCTTGCTTCCTGTATGTTCGCTCTCCTGACACACAAAGACCTGCGCTCCGGACACGGCGCCTGGGGCAGCCCTCCAGCTCCTGGACTCCACCTTGCCAGGGCTACTTTATATGGAAGTCGTAGGGGACTAACAGCAACCAAACATCAAATTGACTGAAAATGACTTGAGTATCTTAGAAGTACCTTTAGAAACAACTTTCTCACAACAGATCTTTTTTTTAAAATAAACAAAGCAACTTGGGGGAGAGCTATTTTTCATATACTACTTTGCAAACTAAGCACTAGTGAAAAAAAAAACAAAACCTGCTTTCCATACATATATTTAGGGGCCAGCAGGTGGCATGGTGGTTAAGGCACTGCACTCCCACACAATCAACCACAGTTCAAGTTGCAGAACTGGTGGATTGCTTTCTCGTTCTCTCTCTCTGGTGAGTACATGTGTCCTATAGCAAATTAAAAATAATAATAAAACTAAATAATTCTTTTTAAAAAGAAATACACATATTTAAAAGGGCAACAGATTGCTGTGACTTTGATAAAGTCTCATATGAATTTCTAGAATTAAATAAGTCAGCCACAAGGAAGAAACGACAAAACCTAAAAAATTGTCATAAAAACAAATGAACAACATTGTGACTTAAAGGCAAAAAAAAAAAAAAACGACCATCTGGGCTGGACAGCAGAGGGGGAGAAAGGGCCCAGGTCTGCATCTCAAGACGGGACGCAGCACCCTGCATGCCGGGCAGGTGCGCCCAGGATCCGGGCTGGCTGAGGTCCAGGCAGAGAGGCATGCAGACACTGCTGCCAATGCCAGTCCTCTGTCTCTGCACTTCTCTGTCTCTCACTCACAGGAGAAAGACACAAACTGTAAAAAGGAGATAGCGACTGAGAAACAGGACAGGGCGGGGGCCCACTGAGGAGCAGCACGTGGCCAGTCCCACGAGGGTGCGCCCGGCTTTCCAGACCACCGTTACTGCACTCCTGCACGGGCAGGCTGCCACCCCTTACAGACTGTATTCCACAGACGGTCACTTCTGGAGCCCGTCGGCTTTAATGACACGCTTCTGTCACTGCTAGCTCGCGTCTCGTACGGGATTTGGGAGACGAGTTCCGTGCTGACAACAATAACTCTCTCCAGACACGGAGTTTGGACGACGCTGGACACAGGACTTCAGGAATCTTCCAGCAGTGTCCTGGGGAGCCCAGAGGTTCTGTGCAGATGCCTATGGGGCCGCCATGGTGGGGGGTGGGGTTGGCACAGTGAGGAAGAACATGCAGGGCTTTGGCCAATCAGTGCAGCGTCAGTTTCACACACTGGAGCTTCTCATAAGGCTCCTTTTTTTTTTTTTTTTTTTTTTTTTAAGATTTAGCCTCTTTAAGAAATGTTATAAAATCCCTGAACTGTGTGATCCCCAAGATTAATATGCTGTGGCCCGCACGGCTCTCAGGTGGGAATGCGAGCGTGTGCAGGCAGGTAACCACAGTAGGGCTCACAGAGCCAGACTGTCACTGCCTTCAGCATGAACCTCCTTAGAGTCCTTCTCCAGAGAGCTCTGTGACAGCCTGGGGACATGCTGACACCCACCAGAGACCCTGCAAGGAGCTCGTGATGGGACGGCGGAGCTGAACTCCCTTAGCAGGTGGAATCCGATCACACCACGAGACTGCTTTCCTGCCCGCAGGAGTCCTGGCCACCACGAGGGTCCCAGTTCTGGGCCCAGAACTGCGTGACCCCCAGCCCAGCTGGCGACCACCCTCAGAAAGGCGGGTGTTCATAAGACCCTCATGTGCACAAGGATGTCATCTGCTCTGACCATGCACCCCAATTCCTTCAACATGAAATTACTCTAGTATTTCAAATTTCACTGAGGAGCCCCAGAACCAGCCGTACTCCCAACACGACTCCAGAGTAAACGGGCCGACGGCGTGTGGTTGCGGAAACCATTTCCACTTTACGGTCACATCCCATGTATCAAAAATGCTCGTGGGATTCCGCAGCCCGGAGACCAGGAACGGCAGCTTCCTAACTCCCAGGTGCATAAAGAACGTACCTTCGAGAGCCGAGACACAGAACGGGCCTGTTCCCCTAGCTATGATTAGAGCCTGTTAGCCATCAAACAGTGGAGGTACAGGGGCAGACAGCGGGGTAGTGGGAAGGCACGCTCCCGAGGCTCCTACATGGGGAGCTTCCCAGGTCAAGTCTGGAGACCTCTGCAGAGGCCAAGTCTTCACCTGCCCGTGGCCTGGAGCCGGCTGAGCTGGGTGTGGGCCACCAGAACCCGCCGGTAGTGCCGTCTCTCCGTCCCTGTGTCTCTGTCTGTCTCCCTCACTCATGGAAGAAGTTTGTTTGTTGTTTGTTTTTTAATGGAGCAATAACGGAAGACGTCTCTGGACTCCATCTATTGTTCAGAATCACATTCTAAGAAGACTCCAGCACACAGACCTCTATGTATGATGGCAGAGAGACGCGACCGAGAGCTGCCAAGAGCATGGTGGCCGGCACTCAGCACGGGGAGCCGGATCTCACACAGCCAGCCGCGGTCTGCGCCAGCCCCTGCAGCTTGAAAAGCACGCACACACGTGTGTGCCCCAAATCCTGACCAGATGGAGAAGTGGAGGAGAAAGGATGGCGGCGTGGCCACGCCCAGTGAGGAGCCCGCTCTGCCTGGCAAGCGCGTGCACCCTCTAGTAACAGATGGGCAGCCGAGTGGGAGCCTAGAGGGAGGGAAGGCAGACAGATAAGGTGCTGAGAGACTGGGGACATGGATGGCTTTTTCCTCCCCTTTTTCTTCGCCTTACATGTAAACTCTCTGGTAAAGAAAAGAAAACTAGATTGTCCCCTGCCCCAGCCAGCTACTTCCAGTTAGACGCGCTGCCTCAGTGTACCCAAGCGTACCACCCAGAGCTGGCCACGGCTCGTAGTCTGCTCAGCCACGGGTAGAACTCGCACTTCGGGACGTGCTGACTCCATTCAAGTACAAGAACAAACCCTCGTGTACCATCCGGGCGACAAGAGCATCTACAACCTAAGTTACCAATGCACATGTGAGCAGACAGGTGGGTTATTCCTGCAATCGGGCCAGCGTCTCCAAGATCCTGCACGGGAACACAGACACAGCGGGAGACCCCGAAATGACAGAGGCCGAAACGGAGACGCGAAAGCACGCGGAGACTCCCAATGAGCCAGACCTGGCAAATCACAGCGGCTGTGCACCAAGTCCCCAATGGGCAAATTCGGCATCGTTTAGTTCATCTCTTCCACCTACCGGAATGCTAGCCTAAAGTCCCTATCTGCGATTTACCTACTAAATAACTTTCCGACAGCATGCATGTGAAATGGATTAGATTCCTTTAAATATCTTAGTGCTAGCGTGACACCCACGTGTTCAGACCGAGGGGGAGGAAATTACTTGCTTCCTCTGTGAATCCTGTTGGTCACCCACAGAAGTCGAGAGGTGGGAGTCCCGGCGGTGCCTGGAAGGAGCCAGCAGGACCGAGGAAGGCCAGCCCCGGCTCAGCACCTCCTCCTTGTGGTCAGAAAGGGAGGCAGGTGCCTGACGCGGGGCCTCCTCCAGGAATCCTATCTGGCCAGTGACGTTCAGAACTGTCCTCTGAAGGGACACACAGGGCCAGTTGTCTCTTACATCTCGCACTTTCGTACTTCTTCCTTTCAAAAAGTCACTTTTAAGATAATTTTTAATTTTATGTGCTAGAGGGCACATATACTACCTGGAAAGAAAGAGAGAGAGAGCAACCGAAACAGAGAGAGACATCTCCCGTGGAGGACGGTCATGCACGGGCCCTTCTCTTCCCTCCCTCTGCCCAGGATTGTGGGCGGGCACGTACATTTGCCTTGTGTGCTTTTCAAGTCACCAAGTGTGGGACTTGAACCGCACAGCAGGCCGGATGAGATCCAGTCACCGCAACCATGCCACCAGGTAGGCCGAAAATCCTATTTTTAACTGCAAGGTTGGAAATCCCAAACGAAGCAGTGACCGTCCATGTCTAAGAATCGGGTGTGCGGGCATGCCTCAGGCACCGTGAGCATAAATCAGGGCAGTGTGCTAACCACAGCACAGCGTCAGACCAGCACGCCGAGCCTCCTCGAGCTGGGGACGGGGAGGGCTGCTTCGCTGGCACACATGGCCCACGGTTCCCAGCCTAGCCTGACTCGCACGGCTCTCAGCCTCCATCGACCCCCGAGAGATGTTACAAGGTGGCGGGGAGGAACCAAGCACTTCTCCAAGGTAGATCTCGGACGCCCCTCAGGAGAACAGAGGAGGTGTTAGTGGGACAGGAGAGGGCTCCCCTGCAGCGGAAAATGTCCCCTAGGGCTGCAAGGTAGTCCTGACCGTGGCATGCCAGTTGCCCACTCCCCACTCAGAAGGCTGCCCTTCTCTGTTCCCGAGCAGACCTGGCACGCTCACACAACTGGTTTTGCGACCACAGAGCGATGGGAAGCACGGCCGGTAGCCACGGGCCTGTGAGGCTCCCTTTCCTCACACACCCCCCAAGTGAGCCGGGACAAGTCAAACCTACACAGAAGTCACAGCCTTCGCTCTTCCTTTTAAGTTTACTTCTGTGAGGGTGAGAAACAGAAAGAGAAAAAGAGACAGCACCTTCAACTGGGTCCGAGCCCGCAACCCTCCCCCAGAGCCTTCCCAGCCAGCCAGGAACATAGCTCGAAATCTACCAGTGTACAGGTCAACGGGGGAACCGAACTCCTGACCTTGCCTTAGAACCCAGCACTGCCTGCGCAGCACACCACTTCTGTGCCACCAAGCTGGCCCTATACTCTTCTCCTAAATAATCCCTGGCAGGCCAGCATGGTAGCACAGTGGTTAAAACACTGGACTCCTACATGGCTGACGATGGTTCAGGTCCCAGACCTGGCAGCTTGCTTTTGCATTTTCTGTCTTTCTGTCTCAATCTAGTCAAATTTAAAAATAATAATAAATAAAATTAAATAAATAATTGTTTTTTAAAATAAAATAATTCCTAGCTCATGGAAAAGTAGAATTGCTAAGGCAAGAAAGGAAAGACTATTTGAAAAATTTGCTTCTTACTTACTTAAAAACGAGAAAACTAAACGAGAAGCCAAGAAACCAGAGCATTGCTTCAAGAGCGAATCTGTCCTCGGTCCTCTGGGTGACAGGCCATCTTGCCTTGTCACTACAGGGCCAGCTGCCGGTGCTGTGGTATTCGGACTGCAATGGCGTAACCTGAAGGCTCCGGGAAGCCATGTCCCTCCTGCCCGCCCGCGGCGTGGCCTCAGGAGGAGAGGGGGATGCCTGCTATTCTCACTCAGTGATATTCATGGCAGTTTAATCTGCTTTCTTCTGCAGACTGTGTCTGGCTAGTCTTTACCTTACATAATTGAACGTCTACACGGTTTAGTCCCTTTCTAGGTGCACCCTTTCCACGCATCATGCCGAGTGTTAGAAAATGAGCTGCATAAATAAAAGTCCAGGTCAGGAGGAAACACGAGGTTTACAGATAAAGTATGTCAGTCAACCAGGCCTTCAGAGGTCCTCCCCACGAGGGGAACGTGCACTCAGCCTTAAAGGCACGTTGCTATGGAGGAGGTGGCCTGACGCCCTCATGGCTGCGTGGTCCACACTCACGTATCAGAGGTGCGTTCTCTTACCCTGTGCACCATTGCCCTGGTGACCCTGCAGGACACTTAGCGCCCCCAGAAGCTGTCAGGCACACCCTGCCTCATCCGGCTCTTCAAGCACGTGCACTGAGCCAGGCACGGTGCTCACCACTGACCGGCTGGCAGCGAGGTCCGGCGGGAGTGCGCAGTGCCCTGACCGGGAGCTTCTGCCCTTACTCAACCTAACCCCACTCTCCTCCGAACACGGGAGTAGAAGAGTAGGTCACCATGCTCTGTGGCAGCCCTTCACGTAGTAAACGTCGTTGCTGGGTTTCAGTTGGGTGAGTTTCAGCGTACGCAGGAGTAGTCATGAAAAGCTTCATAGAAAATGCAAATTATGGAAAATCTATGTGAGGATTTCAAAAAGTTTTTGCACAAAAGTAAACTCCTACTTAAGCCCCATCTTTCCACAGACTGTTTGAAGCCTGTGCGTGCGCTGGGCGTCAGTGCACCTTCATCTGCCCAGAAATCCTCGGCAAGCTGAAAGCCAGCAGAGGCTAGATCAGCTTTTACCACTTACTAGAGCTTTTCTTTTTCATCAGAAGCCAGTTTCTCACCTACAGTGAATTTCCAAAAGAGAATTATACTTTTTCTTTTCCAAAGGAAGAAAAAATCTTTTGTATTTACCAACATGAACGCTATTTCGGGCCTGTGCTCCAAAGCCTCGCTCCTCCTCGGTGCACCCGTCATACCGGCCCACTCACGTCATCCTCACAGGACTGTCTGTCACGCAGGGCTGCAAGCTCCACGAGGACCCAGCCTGCCCACCAGCACACCTGCAGCACGTGGGCTCTGCT
>NW_006199647.1:966424-971208 GCF_000334495.1 Tupaia belangeri chinensis
CGGTCGGAATGACCCTCCTGAGATGTGACATGTCATGACAAAGCCGGGATTAGAACTCGGGGTATGCTCCCCCATCCGCATTCTCCACCCATTCCATAATCGCAGAGCTCTGCAACCCGGGGGCATGTCACTAGGGGGAGGTGTTAGAACCTCTGTGAGCTGGACACGCCACGGGAGCTACCCGGCTCCCAGCGTCCTATTTCAGTGGGGACACAGGCACACCCGCACGCCTGGTTTAGGCGTATCTTCTGTAAGAGTCCAAAAACAAAACCCGAAGCAGAACCCACAGCTGCAGCGAGAAGCTGACCTCCCATCACAGGAGGGCCAGTTCTGCAGAGACCACGCCACAGACGCCCGCTGAAGGTACGTGGCTCGGTCGCTGCCGCACCCTCGTCCACAGGGGCTTCCATGTCTAAGAAGGGTTCTTTTAAAGTATTATTTCAGAAAAAAATTATTTCGGGATTTCATTAAAGCAAAAAAACTTTTGAAAGGTTTTTGCTATAGGGCGCATACACTTGCCAGAAAGACAGAGAGAGACAGAAAGTGAGAAATCACCCCCCAGGGGCGATGGCCACGCCACAATCCCTTCTCCATTTTCTCCTTGGGATTTTGGGCACGCACGCACATGTGCCTGGTGTGAGTTTCAAGTCACCAGGTCTGAGACTCCAACCGCGGTCGACCATGTGCGAGGTCAGCGTCTTCGCCACTACACCGCCTGCTGGGCCCCTTCCCAGGCTCCTTTAAACCCACGTCCTATAGCAGAAGTTTTTCCTGCAGTTTTGGTAAAAATAATTCAGGAGACTAATGTAAGTATCTGTAAAGAACCAGCATTCACTGACAGCACCCAGAATACTGACCGGCATGGCTATCTGCATGTGACCTACAAACTTGCTTAACCACCGTAGGGTCCAGCCCAGACCTGGCCATTCAGCAGCCCTTGGGTTGTGAGTGAGTTGGGCGTCTCCAGGTATGTCTCCCCACCTATACCCACTTCTCTGTGGCCAGATTAGGATTAAGTAACCTGACACAGTAAACAAAAAGCATAACTGCTATCCTGAATGGATGGTCAGTAATATGCCAGGCAGCTTCGGTAAGCTGTCCCCCTTTGAGGAAGGTATTATTAGCTGTTTTCTGCAGATTTGAAAACCAGAAAATGAGGACGTTCCCGAGCTTGGCCAACGTCACACCGTTCTTAGGAGGAGAGCCAGGATCGCGCTGCAGAATCAGTGGCCCCATCACCTACTCCTCTGCCCCTCACTGCACTCTCGGCTTCCCCTTCGGTCAAAGTAGGCCTTGTCTTTTTGATGTCAAGTTCATCACCATCCCCAAGTCTCAGTTTCTTTGTCTATAAAATGAGATGACTAATTCTTAACTCTGTGGGTTGTTGTGAACATTAGAGATTTAAGTTATTCCCTGTAACTATAAAGCATTCAGTAGACGCCTTTTCACCCCTAAACTCCGAGGTTCCTTCCTCAGTATGTATATTTTTCATCTATAGACCTCTGACCCCCTCACAGCCTGCCTGGATAAGCCCCGCTGGGACTGAGGCCACCCAGAGCACTCAGCGAACACAACAGCCCGCACCCCCACTGCCTCTGCACTGTCAGTCCTTGGCTTCGGGACCAGGACTGTCAACAAGGGTGTCAACTTCAAGGGGTGGGCATCTGTCCACAGGAACTGAGCTGAGGTCACAGACTCGCTTCTTTCTGCCCTACACACAGATGTCTGGGCAACAACTCGGAGTCGCTGCGAAGTAGGGCCAGAGCCAAACCAGGTGGGAAGCGCCATGTCTCCTGTCCAGGCCTCTCGGCCAGTCGGTTCACTCCCTGAGACAGCGCCTCGCTGACCACAATTCAAAACAGCTAGTGTCCTCAGGGTACTGTTTTCAACAGAAGGTCTTTATTTCTAAGATGTCTGGCTAGCCCGCGAGCCGAAGAGAGTGTTTCCACAGAAACAGCTGGTCACAAGAAACCCGTTCGATTCTGTGCACTAGAACACACACCTTCAAACACTCACCTTGCAGGTAGCCAGGTAAAAGCCAATGTCACCCAGAGCTCCAGTGGTGCAAGGCAGTATGGCGGCCACTGGCGAGAGCCAACAGAAAAGCCAGAGACCACCGTGGGTTCTTCACCCCACACGTTAAAATAAAGAATGGTCCAAATCGCTTTTCAAGATAACATAAAGCAAAATCTAAACAGAATAGCTTTCTTCCAGGTTACAAACTAGTCTTCGGGAGTGAGCCTACATCACACAGCACGAAGCAGTCCTACCTTCTCAGAATCACAGGACGTCGCAGTGACCACCCCGGGCGCGAGAGCCGAGGCCATGCATGCTAGTTCACCACAGCTAGCAGAAGCGCTCGGTATGAGAGCCGGCTGTGCAGTGTGTGACCAGGGAGCCGGAACCACCTGTCCTGGGACTGCATAATCCCACAGGCTGGGAGATTGCTGTGCATTTAATCCTGGGCTAGAAAAGTGCCCTCCTAGAATACCTGACTTCTGGGGTCTTCACCGACTCACCACAACTAGGAAGGAGCCCTGCAGAGTCCAGTGTTCGCTGCCTGCTCTCTTGTTGTCTAACGTGTCTGTCTTCTTGGTCAGAAAGGCTTTGTGTGGCTAGCGTGGTGGCACTGCGGCAACAGGTCATTCTGCAACACTGAGGCCCCGTGGGAAGTACCTGAGGCTCCTGTGTACATCAGGCACACACATGTGCCCCAAACCCAAGCGGGCTGAGGAGTAGGATGTGACATGAAGGCTTATGTCTCTCTCTTTCTCTCTCTCTCTCTCTCTCTCATCTCTATCCATATCTCTTATAGAATAAATTTTAAAATAAAAGAGCCTCATTGAAAAAAATGCAACTTCAGGGCCAGTAGGTGGTATGATAGTTAAGGTGCTGGACTCCCATATGGCCAACCACAGTTCGAGTCCTAGACCTGGTGGCTTAAAAATCACGCTGGCTGTTGGGGCTGACAGGTGGCATGGTGGTTGAGGATATTGGACTCCTACACAGCCACCATGGTTCAAGTCCTGGACCTGGCAGCTTGCTTTCTCACTATCCTTCTCTCTCTCTCTCTCTCTCTCTCTCTCTCTCTCTCTCTCTCTCTCTCTCTCTCTCTCTCTCTCTCTCTCTCTCTCTCTCTCTCTCTCTCTGTGTGTGTGTGTGTGTGTGTGTCTCTGTCTCTGTCTCTATCTCTCACTCACTCTGTCCCTCACTGGTCAAAATAAATAAATAAAGCAAGCTAAATAAGATGATTTTTTTAAATTCTCTTTTTAAAAAATCATGCTAGGTGCATGTGCTTGTGTGCCCAAAATCCCAGGAGTAGGATGGAGAAGAGACTGTGACAGGGCCATTCCCCCTGGGGGTGATTTCTCACTTTCCTTCTCATTGTCTTTCTCTGTCTCCAACAAGTACACGTACCCTACGGCAAGACAGCTTTGCTAACACAGCAGAGTATAAACAGTAAAATGTTCAGGACGTACAATCTGGAGTTGACGCTTGAAATTCCTAAACATGGTACCTGGTTTGGCCATGTCAAAACAAGTTATTATGAGGCCAAAAAAAAAAAAAAAATCTCGGAATATAAAATAGGCGTGTGAGTAGCTACCATGGTTCTGAATACTAAAGAGTATCAGAGCTGTGCTGTCAGGTGATGACTGAAATGGCAAGGATGCTTCCCTGAATAAGCATCTCAATAGCCGCAGGAGTGTTTTTAAGGCTGACATCAATGGAGCCCGCTGTTCCAAAGGCCTCTTCCCCTGTGCTCTCAGGGCCACAGATGCCTGCAGAGCTCAGAGCCCTGGGCGCAATTTAACGATGCCCCAGGGGTATTTCCTCACTGATGTCTTTCTTCCTCCTCCCACTAAGATGCTGTCCTCACTACAGTGTGATGAGAAGCTCAAAATGAAGACCCCTTTTGTCCCCCTTGTTAGCTGTAGGACAGGAGAGCAAGCCTCTGACAGAGACCACAGGCACGGAAGAAAAGGCCGCAGGCCATGGACAACCACAGTCACACACCAAAGGGGCAGACGGAGACCTGCACCGGCGCAGCCCCAGGCCCGGGCACTGTGGACCTCACCGCCCTTCTCACCAGGGACATTAAAATAACGTAACAGGAGAAGACAGTTTCTCAGTCTGGGGCTCTAAGAACTTGGGCGTCGTGGACCACCATGCCTGTGTGTTCCTGACTCTCCCCCTGCGTCCCCCAGCAGACCTCAGTTCTCTGCTTAGAGCAGCCCGGCCTGACCTGCCGCCCCTGCTCTGAGACACGCCGGTTTTATTACTGCAAGCCGGGTCTGCATTCCTTCTTCCCCGTGACCACAGGTAGCCTTGACAGATACAGAGCCACGTTTCCACGCTCGGCCCTGGTGGGAACCTTGTCAAATAAGCTGCACTTTACCTGCTGGGCAGTTGCACTCTGACGGTGCTTCTCTGGCAACTCTGATTTTAGCCATATGTTCATAGGATTTCTGCGGGAAAAGAAGAGATAGGAGGATCGTCAGCAAGGCCCAGATGATTCTCGAGGGGCTTCCTGGCTGCACCCCCAACCCGCCAGCATCCAGCACAGAGAGCCTGCGGACTGACATGTTCACAGGCACTTGGACACCACTCAAATGGTAACAGGACCCCAGCCCTAAAAAAAGAAACGCCCCTTGACACAGTATGGGGATCGCTGGGCCTGGAGGGCATCTCGCTCCATTCTTCCGCTACAGCCGCCCTGCCCTCCGCGCCTGCTGGGCCGGCTGAGCAGAAAGCGCAGCAGGCACTGCAGGGCCACGGGGGGCCCC
>NW_006199647.1:971299-973719 GCF_000334495.1 Tupaia belangeri chinensis
TGCGGGAGGCCCGACTCTCAGCTGACGCTGCCCCTGTTAAACACAGGGCACACTCACTTGGCACCGCACTGGGTTGGCACTGCGTTCACACACGCCCACACCGCACTCACGAAAAGCAAGCTACTTTCAAAGAACACGTTTTCAAGTTTTAGTGAGAAGTTTCAGGTGAATGGCTGGTTTCACATTCTATTTACGGGCATTTCCAGTGGCTCCCTGCTGCGTATGTACACCCACAGCCCTACCCTGAAACCCTGGGAGGAGTGAGCAGCTCTCTCTGAAAGGTATTCTGCGGGGGAGGCAGACTCACCTGCCCTCGGACCCTAAAGGCAGAGACCCCTGCCGGCCTCCCGGGTCACCTGCCCTTCCCCCCTCCCTTGTATGTTGCCATGCAGGACTCGGGGAGGAGTGAGTGAAGCGAGAAGTCGGTGAGGACCCTGCCCCGGGCCGCACGTGCAAGAGCATGCGACGGGGATGCGGCTCCACGCAGCCACGCGAGTGTGCACACAGAATCGCGCCTGTGCAAAACGTTATCCACGTGCAAAATCCCCCACCCCCGCACCTGAGCCAGGAGCCGTTCCACTTTCTCCTGCACCAAGGCCTTGAGCTGATCCAGGGTATCCGGCAGCAGATGGATGGAAGTCGCTCCTTCGGCGGCTTCGAGAGCGGCGATCCTCGCCTGGAGGTCGCTGGTTTTCACCCCCAGGTACAAACATGCCACCACCGCCACCACTGACAGGAGGGCCGCCAGTGCCGCGCTCAGGGACAGGGACGGAGCACAGCGCAGCCTGGCGGGGCTCGGGCCCTGGGATCCCGACCCCCCTTAGAGCAGCCCGGCCTGACCTCCCGCCCCTGCTCTGAGACACGCCGGTTTTATTACTGCAAGCCGGGTCTGCATTCCTTCTTCTCCGTGACCACAGGTAGCCTTGACAGATACAGAGCCACGTTTCCAACCTCGGCACTGGTGGGAACCTTGTCAAATAAGCTGCACTTTACCTGCTGGGCAGTTGCACTCTGACGGTGCTTCTCTGGCAACTCTGATTTTAGCCATATGTTCATAGGATTTCTGCGGGAAAAGAAGAGATAGGAGGATCGTCAGCAAGGCCCAGATGATTCTCGAGGGGCTTCCTGGCTGCATGCCCAACCCGCCAGCATCCAGCACAGAGAGCCTGCGGACTGACATGTTCACAGGCACTTGGACACCACTCAAATGGTACCAGGACCCCAGCCCTAAAAAAAGAAACGCCCCTTGACACAGTATGGGGATCGCTGGGCCTGGAGGGCATCTCGCTCCATTCTTCCGCTACAGCCGCCCTGCCCTCCGCGCCTGCTGGGCCGGCTGAGCAGAAAGCGCAGCGCTGCTACTCCGAGGTCAGAGTCAGATGCTCGTACTGAGCTGCAGCCCTGGCCACACAGCCACTCTGCTGAGAGGAGGGTCCGGGAAGCCCGACTCTCGGCTGACGCTGCCCCTGTTAAACACAGGGCACACTCACTTGGCACCGCACTGGGTTGGCACTGCGTTCACACACGCCCACACCGCACTCACGAAAAGCAAGCTACTTTCAAAGAACACGTTTTCAAGTTTTAGTGAGAAGTTTCAGGTGAATGGCTGGTTTCACATTCTATTTACGGGCATTTCCAGTGGCTCCCTGCTGCGTATGTACACCCACAGCCCTACCCTGAAACCCTGGGAGGAGTGAGCAGCTCTCTCTGAAAGGTATTCTGCGGGGGAGGCAGACTCACCTGCCCTCGGACCCTAAAGGCAGAGACCCCTGCCGGCCTCCCGGGTCACCTGCCCTTCCCCCCTCCCTTGTATGTTGCCATGCAGGACTCGGGGAGGAGTGAGTGAAGCGAGAAGTCGGTGAGGACCCTGCCCCGGGCCGCACGTGCAAGAGCATGCGACGGGGATGCGGCTCCACGCAGCCACGCGAGTGTGCACACAGAATCGCGCCTGTGCAAAACGTTATCCACGTGCAAAATCCCCCACCCCCGCACCTGAGCCAGGAGCCGTTCCACTTTCTCCTGCACCAAGGCCTTGAGCTGATCCAGGGTATCCGGCAGCAGATGGATGGAAGTCGCTCCTTCGGCGGCTTCGAGAGCGGCGATCCTCGCCTGGAGGTCGCTGGTTTTCACCCCCAGGTACAAACATGCCACCACCGCCACCACTGGCAGGAGGGCCGCCAGTGCCGCGCTCAGGGACAGGGACGGAGCACAGCGCAGCCTGGCGGGGCTCGGGCCCTGGGATCCCGACCCCCGGCTGCTTGCTTTCCCTGCGGGCTCCTTCCCCAGCATCGCGGCAGCGTCGCAGGCTCGGCTTCGACTCTCCAAAGATCTCCGAGGGACAGGGCAGAAACGATGCCTCCAAAGTTCAGGCCCAGCGGCTCACGAGTGGGTGGCGGCGTCGGCGGGCAGCGGGGACCGAC
>NW_006199647.1:973755-974120 GCF_000334495.1 Tupaia belangeri chinensis
GGTCCGACGGCTGGGAGTCCAGAGCAGCCGGCGCGGCGGGGCAGCGAGCGGGGTGAAATCCGCCAGGCAGCTCTCCCGGCCGCGCAGGGTCCGAGGGCGCCCGGACCGACGCGGCGAGGAGCCCCCGGAGCACCCGACCTGTTGCGTCTCCCTTAGTTTGCCTTCTTCTACCTGTTGGGCGTCTTCGGCAGCTGACCTGTTTCCCACCTGGATCCGTTCAAGGCAGGAAGACGGAGGGCGCAGCGCAGAGGGGCGCAGCCGGAGAGGAGAGAGCAGGGGCCGCCGGAGAAGCGAGCGCGAGCCAGGAGGCCCAGGCCAGGCTGCCCCAAGCACCTCCGCAGCCTCGCGTGTGCGAGCCTTCAATA
>NW_006199647.1:974303-999178 GCF_000334495.1 Tupaia belangeri chinensis
TAACGCAAATACCAGAAGAAGGGGGGGGGCCCCGCCGTGATTGGGCAGCAGCTGGCGAGCCCGCCCACCTCGCGAGTAACTTCAGCGGCCCCCGAGGTCTCTCCGCGCCCCAGTCAGGCCGGAGCGAGTCTGCGTGCGCGCTGCGGCCACGCGGTGTGGACGGATTCGCCCTGCGTCCCCTTCATCCGGCTGGAAGAGAAGGAATGGCCTCCAGGAGGGAGGAAGTGGGGCAGAACGCTCCAGCTCCCGGGCCCCGCTCCCAGCAGCCGGGAGCTCTGGCGACCTGGCTCGGGCGCGGCGTGTCCCCCTCCCTCGCTCTCCCACGTGCCCGGGCTCTGCTCTGGCCGACGTCTGGGTCCTTTCCCGGCTCTTCCCACGGTCGTGAAGCCGGGGCTGGGGGTCCCTCGGCCCGGAGCCGCTTCCCCTCCCCCTGCCCCCGCTCCCTCCGTCCTGACGGCTGTGTCTCCTCCCAGCTGTGTTCCCAGTCTAGCCTAGGGTGCTAATGCGTTTTCCTGATTCCCCGTTTTGTGGGATTGAAAGACGGAGAGTCGAGGTACGCACTTCTCGGGATTTAGGAAAGAACTCAAGAATGAGGTCAATTTTTCCTCCTACCGGCTCTCACGCTAGTCCCTCCGGATCAAATTACAGGGTCCCTAAGGGGGTTTCTGGAGGTCGGGAAGAGTAATGCTCTGACTTGAGGAGGAGGGTCCCCGTCGTATTCCAAAGGGCCCCTTATCTCCCCCATAAGAAACAGTGTATTTCCCCTGTCCTGAAGCTGGCCTCGAGTCATCGCCCACTAAACCATCAGCAAACCCCGCTCTAGGCTTGGCTTCCTCTGGTGTAAATAGAGCAGGCTGAAGAAAACGCTGCTTTGGGGGTGCAACAGCACTGACGGAAAACTCCACGGATTTTGCTACAAAAGCGAGCCGCAACTCCCCACATTTGAATTACATAGGTGCCTGAAGGGTGGTCTTGAACCAATGAAGTCGACATCTGAGAACAGACAGGACATTCAAACTCCCAGGTCACACCCCAGAGGCAGAGCCTGGAGAAGGGAGTTTATTTCTGCAACGGCTCACAGGGAGACAGTCGGAGAGGCAGCCTGCCAGCACCCCAAGCTGTCTCGGAAACACAGGGCGTGCCCTGTACTTAGGGCCAGTCAGAGTGGATGGCTCTTCCCTGAGTAGCTGTCTCGGCTTCTTCCCGTAACCACTCCTGGTTTCTCAGCTAACGCTGCTCAGACAGACCGCCCCATGACAGCCCTGGGTCTCGTTAGAGGCCCTCCTTGCACAAGTGGCCGCCGTCCTGCCAAGCCTCATGCTAGCTGAGGTCACTCTGGGTCTGATGCCACTGCAGCTATTACTGAAGTCAGAAATGCAGTAGTGTTTTTTGTGGGGTTTTTTGTTTGTTTTTGTTTTCGTTTTTAGAAAGAGATTTTTGCCATAGGGCACATGCACTCAATGGAGAGGCAGAGACAGAAAGTAAGAAATCACCCGCTGGGGGGGATGCTGTGCTGCAGTCCCTTCTCCTCCATTCTTCTCCTGGGATCATGAGCACACATGCACACGTGCCTGACATGAGTTCTAAGCCGCTGGGTCCAGGACTCGAACCATGGTAGCTATGTAAGTCCAGCAACATAACCGTCACACCACCTGCCGGTCCCAATAGCAGTGTGTTTAACAAGCTCTCCAAATGATGTTTCGACACGCTAGTGTTTGAGAACCACTACACAGAATATTTCCAAACAGCAGTGTGTTTGACAAACTCTCCAAATGATGTTTCAACACGCTAGCGTTTGAGAACCACTACACAGAATATTTCCAAATACATTTTTCCATTTGAACCTCATAAGCCTGGGGTGCAAGTGAGGAATCACTATTGTTTTATACACATGAAAAAGATTCATGTCATGCTTAATTGTGATTAACCGTGTTTCTGATCCTAGGACCCAAGGAGCCGGTGACGTGTTTCAGTGTGCAGGCTCCTTCCGGTTTCAGGACATCCCCGACCCCCCTCAGTCTCCCCTGAAGGCTTTCCTCTGCTCTCTCTGAGTCGGCACCCTCGGGGCTCTGTGGCCTGCAGGCTTCTCTCCTACCCCTACGCTCTCTCCAGGAGGGCCCAGCCGTCTTCCATAAGCTCCTTCTGCAAGCCCAAGCCTCCCCCTGAGCCTCAGGCCCAACCCAGGGGCCGGTTGCCATCTCCTCGAGCAGGCCCATGCAGCTCAGCCTGCACCATTTGTCCACAGCTTTCTCCTGGTTCCCAGCTCAGCAAGGGGAGCCGCCGGCCACCCAGTGTCCCTGGCCAAGGCCCCAATAGCAATCCCTGAGTTCTCTGCACCTGCACCTGCCCCTGCCCTGAGGGGGAAAGCCTTCCACCTCTGAGTCCCACCACCCCGCCACCAGGTCTGCGGCCCCACCTGCCCCTGCCCCTTCATCTCTCACACTCTCAGGCTAGTTTCTGAGAGAGATGGAGACCAAGGGGTAAGGAGCTTTCTTCTGGACAGAGCCCCGCTTGACCAATGCCGACAGTGGCCGTGCAGCTGACTGGGAGGACGCAGCGTTCCTGCAGCCCACGGGGTGCAAAGGGCCAAGGCAGGGCATTGCCAGCACCATGGGACCTGAGCCTAGAGGCAGGCGGTGCTGTGGACTGGGGGCCCTTCCCCTGAGGGTTAGATCTGCGCTAGCCTTCAGAGGGCACCATACCTGGGAAGTGTTCCAGCCGGTGCTGAGATTTCAAACCCCAGGAGACGCTCCACACCAAGCTCAGACCCTGTGGGATCGGCGAGTCCTGGGGGCCGGCTCTGCAGCCCATTATAGGCAGCTGCTGCTCCGGGTCCCACGTGGAGAAGGGTTCAGGACAGGGAAGTATAGCGTGACAGAGGCTGTAGTCCAGGTGACTCCAAAGCGCCGAGACATAGCGCTCAATGTGAAGAGCCGCTGGTGTGCGAAGGGGTGTGGGCAAGGCCAGACAAGGACAGCGGGCCCCCAAAGATGGCCATGTCCCTGTCTCCAAGTCAGATGAGGACAGCGGACCCCCGGAGATGGCCGTGACCCCGTCTCCAAGGCTGGACAAGGACAGCGGGCCCCAGAAGACAGCCACGTTCCCGTCTCCAAGGCCGGATAAGGATGGCTGGCCCCCGAAGATGGCCAGGTCTCCTTGTCCAAGGCCGGAGAACGTGTCGCCACATGGCACAGCAAACCAGCAAACATGACCAAGCATCTGCGATGGAAATAAGTCTTCTTCAGTTACACACGGGGACCACGGGGACCGCACAGCTCCTCACGGAAGGAAGCAGGGACCACCGAGCAGGGGCGCCCCGTGAGTTCTACCGACGCCGAGCTCCAGGACGGTGCAGGGCAAGAAACGACGAGTGCTGACAGGGAGCTAGAGCGGGAGGAAAGATGCCCGGCGGGACAGCAAGGAAACGCGAGGAAAAGGAGACCGTGAGAGGAGAGGTGACGAACATGCCCAGTGTTCCTAGTAGTGACAGGAGCCATAGTGCCCTCTGACCTCCTGCAGGCTGCTGGACGCGAGGAGAAGGAGACCGTGAGAGGAGAGGTGACGGACATGCCCAGTGTTCCTAGTAGTGACAGGAGGCATAGTGCCCTCTGACCTCCTGCAGGCTGCTGGATACAGGGAAGGCGCGGAACGGGACGGGCCAGCATCCAGCACAGTTCCGGCTGCCGCGTGCGTCTAGAAGGACCAGCTGGACTGAGTGACTAGCTGGCATCACCATGCCCTGCATTGGGGTATTAATTACATTACAGAAAAATATCTCCATTTGGTTAGAAAATATCTTTTTGCACCTTTAGTTTCTGAAGCAAATTTGTTTCCTAAAACCATAATGTTAAAGTTATGGGGCCAGCAGGTGGTGGGGTGGTTAAGGCACTGGGTTTCCATACGCCAACTCTGGTTCAAGTCCCAGACCTGGCAGCTTGCTTTCTCACTCTCCCTCTCTCTCTCTCTGTCTCTAGTGAGTGTGCATGCCCTAGAGCAAATTAAACATAATAATAACAGTAAATAAAATTAAGTAGATAACTCATTAAAGAAAAAAATCAAGGGACCAACAAATGGTGTAGTGGTCATGTTGCTGGATTCCCACATGTCCAATCATGGTTGAAGTCCCAGACCCAGTCAGTGGCTTCAAAATCACGCCAGGTGCATGTGCATGCATGCCCAAGATCCAGGAGGAGAAAGGAGGAGAAGGCATTGCAGTGTGGCCATCCCCCCTGGGGACGATTTCTCAGTGTTTCTCTCACGGTCTCTCTCTCTCTCTCTCTCTCTCTCTCTCTCTCTCTCTCTCTCTATTTGGTGAGCACACACGCCCTAAGGCAGAAACCTCTAAGAGAGAGAGAGAGAGACAAAGTTATCAAGCAGAAGCAGTGTCAGAGGGGAGGGGTTGTGGCCAGCTTTGCACACCCATGACACCCGTTGTGCTCAGTAAGTGCCTAATAAGGAAAACAGTACGACACGTGTACGAGGCAGTAAGCATGCCATTTCACGGATGTAGAGGAGGCCATCTCGCAGAAACGTCTCCCGCGAAGACAAACGTCTGCAAGGGGAGTACAGTGGCTAAGCAGGAGTGACGAGGACGGAGACCTCGAGGAGAAGATGCTCCCGCAGCCAGGCAGTGCTCAGGAAGGCCCTGGATGACAACGGCCTTTGGGAGCAGGTGAGCAGAAAAGGAGGGCTGGCTCTTAGTGACAGACTGGGGACTCCCTTCAGACCGATGGGGAGGCTGATCCCGTCTGCACAAGCCTGGTTAAGCAAGGGGCTTACAACGGTGGGAATCCAGTCATCCAGGCAATGCAGGCCCTCCACAGTCCCCACCCTCTGGACAGTCAACTTTGTGCCTATTATTTTGTTTTATTTAGAAGGAGGAGGTGAATTCCCCCAAAAAAACCTCAAATAACAAGGTAATAACCCCACCTAATGGGTTCTTCTCAAAATTGTATTACCTACATGTAGGTATGTATAACATGTGTATGTACAGATATGTAAACGTGTATATATGTATATAAAATATACATACATGATTTTACTACATACATATACATGTAATCTACGATTTAGCATCTCCTGTTTTTGTTTTTATTTTTAAATGTTTGTTATAGGCACAGGCATTCTCTAGAGACAGAGAGGGAAGGAAAGTGAGAAAGCACCCCCTGGGGGATTGCTGACACCACAACTTTCTCCTCCATTTTCCTGGCAAGACTTTGGGCACACATGCCCCCAACATGTTTTTCAAGGCCCAGATCTGGAACTCAAACCAAAAAGTCAGCCATGTGGAATCCAGTGCCGTAACCCCAGGCCATCTGCTGGCCCCTCCACGTGTCTGTAAGCTGTATGCAAATGATTAGGGGACCCGCCCCATGGATGCAGCCACTAGGCCACGTGCATAGGCAACCAGATCACACATGGCCACCTGCAGTTCAAGGCCTGGCCCTGGTGACTTGAGAAACATGGCAGGTGCATATGCCTGCATGCCCCGAACCCTGGCAGGATGAAGAAATGGAGGGGAAGGATTGGGGGTGACCATGGCCCGTCGGGGGTGCGCTCTCCCTGCTCGCTCTGACCAGCACACACTCTAGCGACTGAAAGACAAAGCATGCAGGTGTACCGTTTATGTAGGTTCTCCTTTTCCCCAGCACCTATCTGAGAGATTTAAGTTGTAACTTCTTGTAGCCATTTTTACCACTGTCCATGCCCCACTGGGGGCTATTCCACGGATATTTACCCATTCTCTGTGGTGGGCTTTCACAGTGTCACTGTTTGGGCTCTTAGTGACAGACTGGAAAATTCCCTTTCAGACAGATCAAGAAACTGATCCCGTTTGTACACGCCTGGTTAAGCAAGGGACTTACAATGATGCGAATCCAGTCATCTGGGTAACAAGGCCCTCCACGGTCCCACAGACATCATTCACACACAGGGAGGGCGGGACGTGCCCTGACACAGACGCCTGTCTCACACCTGGAGGACCTGTGGTGCTCTCACACGAATGCCCACCACACGCCCGGGAGGACTGGGGGCACTTGCACATAGATGTTCCTCACCTCATCTGTCCTAACAGCCAAAGGGGAAAACGCCCGAAAGCCCCCCGTGCTGTGTGGACCAGCTGTGAGTTGTACATAAAATGAGACGTTTTCAGCCATACAGAAGCACCACTTACAGATAAATGCTACAACTCAGACGGACCTCGAGAACAGGGCGCGCGTTTCAGGGCGGGTCGTGAAGGCACAAGCAGGTGCCTGCCCAGGCTGTGTCCAGGGTAGGTAGGACACAGGCCCGGGCAGGCCCTGTGCCAGGGAGGGGGAGCAGGACGGTCTGTGTGGGACTTGCTCCAGGGGGAGGAACAGCTTTGGACTAGCGAGGGTGGGTGGGAGCACTGTGAGTGACCTGAATCGTGTACTTCACAGTGGGCAGTTACTTGTGTGTCACGTGGTTTTTACTACAATGAAAAGAAAAGAACTGTTCACTACATCTCATTTCATTATGCCCCATATCCAAAAGGGTGAGAACAATTTAAAAATCATCCAGATTTAGCATCTAATCTGGACAGTAGGACATGGACCACAGGTGTGCACCGGTTCACATAGTATGTCACACACTCTTCAGGCAGAGTTTACAGGTGTGTGTGTGTGTGTGTGTGTGTGTGTGTATGTGTTAGAGAGCTTTTGCTATAGGATGCATGCACTCTCCAGAGAGACAGAGACAGAAAGTGAGACATCACCCCCCAGAGGGGATGGCCACCCCACAATCCCTTCTCCATTCTCCTCCCAGGATCTTGAGCACGCATGCACACACACCTGGTGTGAGCTTAAAGCCACCAGATCTGGGACCTGAACTATAGCCACATGGGAGTCAGTGGTATAACCACTACGCCTGCTCCCTAGTTTAAATTTTTTTTGGGGGGGGGTAAATGAATTTTGCTCAGGTCTCCCCACACAATGTGTGAGGCAGGATGACCCCCACATCCCTGAAACTGTGATTTAAGACAAAAGTGTGTGTGTGTGAAGAGCTGTCCACTTTTCCTGGAGCATGTGGGCATTTCAGAGTATCGGGTCTCGTGTTTTAAGATGTCGCCTGCTGTAACTAACCGATGTCAGTCCCTAGCTAACACGAGCACCTGCCCTGCTCTGGGCCCGAGTGCCTACCCACGCTATGTGGTGAAGGAAGCTCAGAGAGGTTTGGACGGAAGCCTTGGCAGCCAGACCGGTGTGCCATCGGAGTTGTGGCCGTGGTGCAGGGGCTCACGCGAGGAGCCAGGTTGGCTGACCGTGTCCCCCCTGCACGGACAGCGTCTCCCGGGCTGCTCACAGCACCCTGCACACCTCCACCCGGTGGCACTGTCTGAAGACCGGGGTCCGGTAGACTTCGCCATCATGACTTGGCCACTCTGTGTTACCACAGCAACCACCGACCAGGCAGCCTCTGCAAGCCAACAGCATGAAGGTCGCAGCATGATGGATCGGCGTTCACCCTCCGCAGCCCGGGTCCTCTGATCAAACGCCACGTTGGGGTTCTGGGTGCCCAGACTCGGAACGCGCCTGTCCGCCCCACTTCCTGCACACACAGCCTGCCCCTTGGGCCTCGCCTGGCCTGGGGGCGTGCCCGATGGGTAAGTTATGCCCTCTGTAGATCAGCTTGGGGAAGTGTACGTGGGGGCTGGGCGTGGGCTGGCACCGTTTGGCCGGGGTCCACCGTCCTGTGCCCTGAGCGTGGCTGGGGGCTGGGTATGGCTCTGGAGCCGGGGCATAGGCCTTTCGTGTGAAAGGCACAAACGGGGCGCCCTGGAAGATCACGGCGCAGGGAAAGGGTGGCCCCGACTCAGGCCGAGGCAGCTCCCTGTGCCTATCTTCTCAAGGCCCCACGACCCGAGCTTCAGGAGCAGGTCCACCTGGTGTTTGCCCGGGGGGCTGAAAGGGAAGCCAGATTGCCGCCTGTCCAAGGGAAAGGGTCTGTCCCCGAGGCTCCTGATGGTGGACATTCCTGCGCTTCTATCCCGTCACTCCAAACCCCACAGCACTGCTCGACTGGCCCCCAAATGCTCAAGTGTGTGCTAGGGGGCAGGCGTGGGGTGAGTGGGGAGGAGAGGCAGGGACAGGGAAAGCAGGCGAGAGTTCAGCCAAGGAGAGGCTGTCTCCAAGGCCCCTGTGCATGGTTCCCCAGTCCTACCTGCTCAGGGGTCTCCTCTTCGTCGCCCCCGGGGACGGGCAAGTGCCCAGGAGCGGACTGTGGCCGCCAGGTCACGCCCTGCACGCTCCCTATCCTCCCAGGGCAGCGCCTCACTGTCCTGCCAGTGCTTGATGCCAGTAGGGAGGAAGTTCCCCGGTTCTGTTCGGACATTCTAGTTTATTTTGCGACGAAGTCTGGCTGACTTCGAGCTGACTGTTGCTGGCAGTGGAATCCCAACATGACTTTCGGATATGTGGTTTTCAGCACTTTGGCTTCCAGCGGCCGGCCCCAGGTGGTGTCGGGTTTCCTTTGACTGGATTTGGAGAGGCATCTAATAGACGCTGGACCAGCGCTTTGCTTTGTCGCTGACCGCTAACCGGAGGAGGCGCGGAGGGACAAGCAGGCAGAGGCCGAGGCACCCGTGAGTGTGAGTGACAGGCAGGCGGAAGGGGAAAGGCCGCAAGTGAGCTGAGCCTGGATCCGTGGTCCCAGTTACACTGGGGGCAAAAACGGCGCCTTCTGAGAGGAGGATAAATCACAGGTCTCGGCGTGGCGGCCGCAGACAGCGCAGCCCACAGGCCTGTTTGGCTTGGCCCACACAGTGCTTTAAAAATAGAAGAGTTCCCTCGTTAAAAAACCTGGATTTCCATCTTCTGAAAATTCAGAAGACCTGGCAAGTGTCCCCCTGGCCAACCCACGTGCGCCCTGGGTTATGTCGCTGCCTGGGAGAGGCCCGGTCCCGCGCCCACCCTCGCCCCGTGCCCGCCCTGTGCCCGCCCCTGGCCTGTGCCCCTGTGCCTTTCTGACCTCTGGAGCCCACACTCGCCTGCAGGCCAAGGGGCCGTGCTGTAGAGCTGCCCTCACAACCCTTCTCTGTGGACTCGCGGAGCCAGTCAGGCCTCGAGACGCACACGCACGTGCACTCACACACACATGCACACCATACACACACGCACTCACGCACCCCGTACACCCAGGCCTACTCTGCTAGGCAGAATGCCTGGACCACAAGGCCCCCCTGCCGCCTTGTCATTTAAATATCCCACCTGCAGACGTGTAAGTTCGTGACAGCGTGTTGGTCCCACCCATGCAGGGGGAGGAGGAGCCATCCGCAAGGGTTCTGTCACAGACAGGGCCCAGGGACGGGATCCTGCGTGTGGAGGTGTGCTCACTTTCCAGCATCATGCCCTAATACCGCCATCAGTCCCTAGGGCACACTGAGCCACCCAAGTTTCTTAACAAGAGGAAAAGCTGTAGTCTAGTCTGGAGTACAGAACAAATAGGGGCCAAGCTCCAGGAGCCCAGGGAGCTAGCCTGGAGCTTCACCACGATTCCAGCCTCGAGGAAGTTCATGGAGCTGGAGTCAAGGAAAGCCAAGATGTTATAGACACTGAAGTGCCGTCCCAGGAAAGAGCAGCCCAGCCCTGCCCCGTGGCTGCGTGAGAGCTGCTGGGTTCGGGCCATGAGCTCCCTGCTGTTTTCTCTGCCAGGGGCCTGGGTGCGGCTCCCCAGGAGCTCACTGTCAGCTGGCTAGTCAGAAAATGCATAGTCGGCCAGAGGGTGGCACAGGTGGGGATGCAGCCAGACCTGGGCAGGAAAGATCCTGGGTTCACATCCTGGACCCCACTCCCACCCAGGCAGGCGTGCTCCTGACCGTGGCCAGCTGAGCTTGGCATGAATTGTGGCACGAGGACCCTGGTGGGGTACCTGTCTCTCTCTCACACACACATGCAAAAAATAAACAAACTTTAAAAATATACATAGTTAAGTCGAATTGATGAGCAAGGTTGGCGTACAGCAGAACAGGGTTTAGGCAAAAGAGTAACATGAACCTCCAAGGCCTCCGCCTCTGAAGAAGTAAGACTGAGAAGCTGGAGTGCAGCCGCCAGCACGGGTGACGCAGCAGATGACGGCCTGCTCAAGGGATGCACAGATTGATTTTGAAAGAATTGACATTGTAGCGATACCGAGGCTTTCCATCCATGAACTCCATGTATCTTTCCATGAATTAAATCTTCTTCCATGTTTCTAAGCAAAGCTTTTGCAATTTTCTTTGTATAGGTCTTGTGCAGGACCAGGGGATGGTATAATGGCTATGTCACTGGACTCCCACCTAGTTAACCATGGTTCGAGTCTTGGACCAGGCAGCTTAAACTCATGCCAGGCATGAGTGTGTGCATGCCCAAGATCCCGAGAGGAGAATGGAGAAGGGATTGTGGCATGGCCTTCCCCCCTGCTGGGGAGAATATTGCTTTCTGTCTGTCTGTGTCTCTTTCTGGCAAGCATATATGCCCTATAGCAAAATCCTCTCTTAAAAAAAATTTAAAAAAACAAGATCTTGTGCATATTTTGTCACATCTATCCCTACATATTTCATGTTTTGGATGTAATTGTAAGTGGTCTGGTTTTCCACACGTTAATTTAAATTAAACATTGAAAGTCATTTTAAAAACTGGTTTTTTTAAGATTGACCTTTTCCCTTATGACTTTATGAAAATCATTAGTCTGATATGAATCTTTTGGTAGACTTCTTAGCATTTTTTATATATATACAACCATCTTGTCTGCAAATATAAATAGATACGTGCCTTTTCTTTCTTTTTCTGCTTTATTGCACTGACTAGTAACACTAACAGTAAAATAGAAGTAGCAGCGATGAACATAGGTGTCTTCTTCCAGCTGTTAAGGAGAAAGCATGCAGCCCTTTGGTATGTAGGACAGTGCCGTCCAGGACTTCACAGATGACCTGAATCAGATTTAGGAAATTTCATTATACTCCTAGTTTTATTCAGAGACATGATTTATTATTGGCATTTTATTGATAGATGCTGGATTCTATCAATAGCTTTTCTGCATTTATTAAGTCTTTCATATTTTTTTTCCAATTTAGCCCATAGATATAATTAGCTACATTTAGTAGTTTTGAATGTTAAATCAACCTTAGATTCCTAGTCCTTTTTTAATATTGCTGATTAAATTTGATTTTCAGTTCTTCTAATATCTGGTCTGATTTAGGTATTGAGGTAACACTAATCTTATAAAATAGTATTTCCTTCTCTATTTTCTCAAGGAGCATGTTTGAGATTGGTATTATTTCTTCCTTCAATACGAAGCCATCTGGGCCTAGGGTTTTCTTTTGGAGAAGGTCTTAATTACTAATTCAATTTATTTAATGGCTTAGGCCTATTCATATTCTTCCATTTCTTCTAGAGTCAGTGTTGAAGTGAGTGTGTCTCACAGCGTCTGAACTTCAGTGTAGTGGCCGTGCTGGCGCACAGGTGGCCACGGTGCCTGCAGCTTGTCTTCGTCTCTTTTCTTCTCACTCATTTCTGCTCTTTAACATACTCCTCTTCGCGCTGACTTGGGGCTTTATGTGCTTCTGCTTTCTCTGCTTTCGTAAGATTAGACCACACATTTTAGCTTTTCTAGTAAAAACAATTCTCTCTAAGCCTTGCTTTACTACTTCTCAGAAATTTCAATTTGTATTATTCTTATTTCCATTTGGTTCAAAGTATTATTCTATATTTCTTTTCTTTTTTTTTTTTTTTTTGAGAGGTTTTCGCTATAGGGAGCGTGCACTCGCCAGACAGAGAGAGACAGAGAGACAGAAAGCGAGAAATCACCACCCAAGGGGGATGGCCACGCCGCAATCCCTTCTCCTCCGTTCTCCTCTCAGGATCTTGGGCACGCACACACATGTGCCTGGCGTGAGTTTTAAGCCACCCGGTCTGGGACGCAAACCGCAGTCGACTACATGGGAGTCCAGCGACATAGCCATTACACTAACTGCTGGTCTCTATTCTATATTTCTTGAGATTTCTTCTTTTATCTGTAGTTTCCTTCCAACTGTCTTGCTTAATTTTCAAAAATTCTAGTTATTTTTATGTCTTTTTACTATTATTTTAAATTTACTTACACGTCAGTCATAGAATATTCTATGCTTTCTATTTCCTTATTTTAATAAAATAACTCTATCCTTTTTATAATTTCTTAGAATTTCTACCCTTTTCAGCTTGTTGACAACATACCACTTCTCTTGGTGAATAGTCCACGTGCACTTAGAGAGAGCTTTCCCGCTGCTGCAGTAGGGGTGTCTTACAAACATCGCTTAGGTGCAATGAGCTGCTGCAGTAGGGGTGTCTTACAAACATCGCTTAGGTGCAATGAGCTGCTGCAGTAGGGGTGTCTTATAAACATTGCTTAGGTGCAATGAGCCGCTGGTGCCACTCGAGTCCTCCGTCACCTGTACTAAAGCTTTGTGTATTTTCCCCGTTGGTGACGGAGAGAGGAGTCGCGACCTCCCAGTGCAGTGTGGGACTTTTTGTTGGTTTGTATCTTCTCCTTCGAGGTCCTTTCATTTCATGGACTTCGGAGCAATGTTTTGGGGTGCTTCCATATTTAGAATTATTATATATTCTTGATGAATTCACCTGTTCATAATTGTGAAAACATTCTTTTTATTCCTAATCACATTTCATGAGCTCAAAAATAATTGATCCAATAATAATATAGCCGTTTTATCATTCTTCTGCTTAATTCTACATAGTGTATATTTTTTCATTCTCTTACTCTTTTTTTTTATTTTAGAGAGAGATGTTTGCTATAGAGCATCTTCACTTGCCAGAGAGACAGAGAGACAGAAAGTGAGAAAGCCACCCCTGGGGTGGGGCGGATGGCATGCCACAGTCCCTTCTCTATTCTCCTCCTGGGATTTTGAGCATGTACCCACACGCACCTTCTTAGCATCCTCTGATTCTTAACCTTTCTGTGTCTTTTTAAAGCCAGGGACTTTTTATATACTAAGTATGAATGCATATTGTTTGATCTTATTTTTAATCCAATCAAACATCTTTTTTTAATTAGAATGTTTGTACAATTTACATTTATTGTAATTGTTGATAAAGTTGGATTTATATCTGTTATCTCGCAACTTGTTTACCATTCATCACATCTGTGCTTATTTTTTTCCTTCATCTTTAGAGTGATGCTACGTTGGCACGGTACAAATAGTCAGCATTTTTAATATAAAACGAGAGTGATGTTCCTCCTTCTGTTTAGTTTCACTGGAAGAGCCAACTCCCCGGAACTATGAAGAATAGATGCTTATTATCCAAGCCACCCTGCCTGTGCTATTTTAGTCATTGCAACCCAAGTGGACCAAGATACCGTAAGACCCATAAATCAGTAGTAAGAGGGACCAGCAGGTGGACTGTGGTTAAGGCGCTGGACTCACACGTGGTAAACTGTGGTTTGAGTCCCAGACCCAACAGCTTGAAAATCACACTGGGTGTGTGTACATGATTAAAATCCCAAGAGGAGAATGGAGGAGAAGGGATTGCGGTGTGGCCATCCCCTTGAGGTGTGACTTCTCACTTTTCCTCTCTCTGCCTCTCTCCAACAAGCACATATGCCCTATGGAAAAAAGCTTTAAAAAATAAAACCAATAGTAAGAATTTCATTTGCACCTTTGTCTTAATTATATTCCGTTGATGAGAGACTAGGAATTAAATGACTATATAAAAGCATGTGAGTTTGTTGCATTGTGTTTTACATATTGTTTGGAAAATGAGAACGTTTCCAACCTAGGGCATGACTGTGAGTAAACCTTTATGAATAAATGGGGAATCATGCGGTTTTTCTCTAGCCTTGAATACAGACTGCGTGAAGTTGCCAAGCTCTCACTTCCAGCCAGTCTTTCAAACCTAAGTGGCCAGCTGGCCAGCCCTGTCCCCATGACCACACTGCTGCGATCTGACCGGTTCCGTTCTCTGAGCTCAGGAGTTCCGGCGCGTCCCAGCCTCCGGTCTTACCCAGATTGGCATCTATGCTGACGCAGGTTAAAGTGTCTCAGGTCATGTGAATATCAGCAGCCAGACTTCACTGTTATTTGTCATGACCTAAGTCTTTTTCTTTTTCTTTTCGATTGCCAGAGTGTACATGCACACACCAGAGAGAGACAGAGACAGAAAAAGAAGACGAGGGAGAGAAATTCTCCTTGGCTTCCATGTTAGACCTTCCTACCTTGGAGCTACTTGATATTAATGGTCATGGGCGTGTAGTCCCGGACACACATGTACACCTATATGACACGCGGGTCCACATTTTACGAACATCTGTTTCAAACTTTGGTGGCATTAGGTCCTAGAATACAAAGAACACCTTAAAATGATTAAAAGCCGAGTGAGTGGGTGTAAGATGGTGACAGCAGACGTGAGCGACTCTGCTGCTGTCCCCGGGACGGTGAGCTGGAGCACAGCATGAACGCACAGCGCCGGGGCCATCCGACACCTGCCTCTTCTTAAACTTACCCGGAAGAGAATTCACTTATGTTCTTCTTCCCGAACATAGTTCCTTTCGCTGGAAAAAGGGTCACATACTTTTTAATATTCAGTTTTCCTTCTAAAGCACTCTCTTTTCAAAAGGAGAGGACAGATGAAATGCCCCTAACCCTGACTCCTGGTGAGACACGTGCAGATCCCCTTCCTGTTCCTCCGCTGCTCTGCACCCACAGATGCACACAGAGAGAGGACATGAAATGCCCCAAACACAGCACTCCTGGTGAGACACGTGCAGATCCCCTTCCTGTTCCTCCGCTGCTCTGCACCCACAGATGCACACAGACCTAGGAGAAGTGAAGTCAGAGAGTACGACATGCCCGCTTCCAAATCACGGCTTACCAGAAACAGGTCGTAAGGACTCACAAAGAAAGCCTTTATTTGCTGTCTCCAATTTTTTATATATATATTAAAGAAACAAACCAAAAAACCCTCAGTTTTCTCTCTTTTGGATAAAGACCTTTATCGTTCCCTTGAAGCTCTACAGCAAAGCAATCTCAGATTATTCCAGAAACAGGTTTCTCCCTCAATTAAGCATTCTCAAATACTGGCTTATGCATCATTATACATTTTTTTAAAAACTGGTTTGATTATTATCCCTTTCATAAATAACCAAAGATTAGAGTTTTGTTCCTAAGTGAATGGACCACTCCCTCTCTGTTTCTCTCTCACTGCAAAAGCTAGGAAAAATAGGCAATGGATTTGAATTCCGTATATAACTCAATTTGAATGCAAATTATAAGTCTTGCATAAGGGGTCAATTTTGCCATCTGGAATGCAAAATATACCCCTTAACTTTAAGCCATGATTGTGAAAGCTAAGTTTAGACTCTCAAAAAAAATTAACTTTGTTTTGCCCTTTTTATGATTTTTGTCTTGGTAGAAGAAAAATTAATTATGCCATTAAAAAATGAAATGCTTCTATTGCAGATACCTGCAAGTCTATTAGGCCCCCACACGCCCCTGGGTGGCTTTAATGGACTTTTCCTAGACTTGGTTTAAGCACGCAGGCAGCCGCTGAGTCTGACACCAGGTCCTGTTAACACTAATGGGATTCTGTGTGCGCCGGCTGAGGGAGACTGGGCCCCTTCGACACCTTTTTAATGGAGCAGTTCTGGTCCTTCCCATTCCTCTTCCCGCTCCTCCGAGTGGTCCTTTCTCTGCCCAGCGTGTGCTTCCCGGTGCCGGACGCTCGGATTTCTCATACAGCCTCGGGCTTCCTTCTCCCGGGAGTGCTGATGCTGGAGGTGAGGAAGGACGTCCCTCTATTTGATCATTCCTGGAGAAAGCAGCGCCGACCACTACTGCTGTGTCCGATTTTCTGGCTTCAGAGACTCAGACGTGCCGTCCGGTCCAGTCCTTTCTGTCCAACTAACAGGTTTAACCCACGGGCTATTGTTCATCCTCCTGAAGACTGGACTAGCCGGAAGTCAATTAAGATCACGGGCATTTACCCAGGAGGCTAATTTTTGCCCCGGTAACATGGAATAAACAGACATATTTTCAGACTCTCCCACTTGATAATGTTTTTATTTACGCAGTAGGGTGGTGTGTTTCGTTGTTCAAGTGCCCATCATAGGACCTCAGCAACGTTCAAACTGAGGACACCCAAGTAGCAGGAAGTCAAATGGGCCTTTGGGACCCGAAGTCTGCGGCCTGTGGCCTCCAGTGCGTATGCTCACAGTCACATTTTTGTTTAGCTCTTACCACTGTTCCTACAGCAGCTTTATTGATGACCGCTACAGGCCGGCTTTGTTTTCTTTCCTCCTTCATAAACCGAGAGGCTGGGTAAGACTTGGGCCTGGATGCACAGCGGAGTGCCAGACGCAAAGCACTGCTTTGAATCATGAGAAATTGCCATTTCAGATTGTTGAAACTGTTGAATAAGTGTTGCAAAATATCTGCTGAACACATCTGCTAAAACAGGGAATGAACGATTGAATGAACAAATGAAGCCCTTTCAAGTCCAGGATTCTGTCTTTATTCTAGTTTCAAAAGTTTTGAAAATACAGTTGTCTAAAAGTAGTAAAAATATACATTAAGCAATGGCCTTTTTCCAATCATTTAATGGAAACAAAACTCTAAAACGGACTAGTTTCTGTTGTCTCATTTGGGGATATGACAGAGGACAGCACGCCTGATATCGATGAACTATCACTCATTTACGCTTAAGTTCAATTACAAAGAAATAATATTCTGGGTTGGCCCCATGACCCAGGGTTTAAAGAAACTGGATCCCACATGACTGACCACAGTTGAAATCCCAGCCCTAGCAGCTTAAAAAATAAGCCTGGCATGTGTGTGTGTGCCCCAAGCCCCAGCAGGATGGAGAAAAGGAGGAGATAGGATTGAGGTGTAACATCCCCATTGGGGGGCTTTCTCCCTGCCTCTCTCTGTGGCAAGGGCACATGCCTTCTGGCAATTAAAAAATGAAAAGAAATTAACAACAACAACAAAATTCTGATATAACTGAGTGTTTGGAAAATAAGATTGATATATGAGCAGTCTGATGGGGGTAAATACGTGGAGGACTACAGGACTACAAGTGAATTCCATAGACAGCACAGGACAGAGAAAGCGACATTGTCGCTGTTCCCCAGCTGCTGAGTGAGAGGTACCAGAAACCGAACAATGTTATCTAAATATATGTATCATGCCAGCAGAAACAGCTCCACGTGTTGAAGCAGGTTGTGGCTGGGCAGCAGAATGAGGGCGATGAAGGAGTGAGGGGAGAATTGCTACTTTTTAATATCTTTGCTGCAGGGTGCATGGCTTGCCAGAGAAGAACAGAGAGAGAAAGTGAGGAATCCCCCCACAAGGTAGCAGGGCCACGCTGCGGATGCTTCTCCCGGACTCCTCTCGAGGTTTTGGGCGTGCATGCACATATGCTGCCAGAGTGATTTCCAGCCGCAGACCCAGGACTGGAACGGTGGAGCTGGCCACGTGGGATCCAGCACCTTGACCACCTTGGTCACCTCGGCCCTGAGAATCCCTGCTTTACTTACACCTTGTAGAACTTCCGGAAAACTGTGAGGCACACCCCGTAATCCCGTGAATTCTCGTGTAATGGAGTACCGGGTGGCGAGTTCCCGTTGCACTGGACGTGCCGACTACTCGGTCACCGTCAGGGCTCTGCAGCCGGCGCCGCACTGACTGTGTTCTGAGCCGAGGGCAGCGTGACATCAGAGCTTCTATCGGTCAGACCTAGCATATCTTTTTAGATTTTTGCCAGTGGGTGCATGCACTCTCTCGAGATGGAGACAGGGAGAGTGAGCAAGCACGCCCTGGGGCATGCCCACACGCAGTCGCTCCCCCACCCCCGTCCTGTTGGAATCCAGCACACATGGCTGCATGGTTTTCAAGCCTCCCGGGGTCCTGGACCCGAACCATGAACCGTGAACCGTGGGTTATGCACGGGGGTTCTGCTGTCTTCATCACCTGGCCCTGGCTGGCCCGTGTTTTAGTCTTTTATGAACTTGGGTCTGAGTTGAGGGGTGATAGTGAGGAAGAAGGGGAGCCCAGGTCCCTCCTCAGTGACTTCATCTCACCTCCCCACCTTCCCTCTCTGGCTCTCCGCTGTAGCCCACTTTCTCCCAAGACCAGACAGGAGGGTGTGGCTAAAGAGAATGGAAGGAAAAGCATTCGAATTCCTCAGTTTCCCACTGTACCTCTCCACGCAGCCTCGTCATTCTGACACAAAATGTTATATTAATACGATAAAGTAACTTCCATGTCAGTGCTTGTGAGACGAGTGAGCAGGCAAGAGGCATGGAAGCCGTCCTCTGTCTCCCCAGGCTGGAACATTGTGACCGCGCAACCATAACGCTACCCGTTTTAAATTGGTGTGCCCCATTATGCCTAATTCGTCGGGAAGTCCAGTCTTCAGAAGAATTCATCAGACCTGCCGCCTGGGCACTGCAATGCCCGCAGGCGTGGCCAGCCCCAATCGCACACACGGAACGTGGCGTTCGGTGGCCGCTAGGTCGGCAAAGCTTGTAGGTTCTGCGCGTGGCATCCGACTCGAAAGGGATCGTAGTTAAATAATGGCTTTTAACATTAGCCCCCGATGAGGGGCCCAGAGGGCGGGGGCCAGAGCAGAAGTAAAATCATTTAAAAGGGGAAAAAGCAGATGAGCGAATATTCGAGATGCATCAGTCCCTGAGAACCTCTTCTGTGTTGGCCGGGTGTGGTGGCCCTCCACGCTGGGCGGGGGGACCCGCAGTAGCCCAGAACGGCCTCAAGTCCATGTCACGGGCGGAGTTCCCGAGAGCTGCCTCATCCTCCTGCCACCGTCATCTGGATGGTCACGCGGACATTCTTCCTGTGAGCCCACACACCGTCCAGTCACCACGCCCTCGGAGAACGTGAGCCCGCAGCGTGGCGGGCATGGACTCGGGAACCAGGCCGGTCTGAACCCCAGGGGTGGCCGTCTCAGTGTCCTTGTCTGTGACACGAGGGCAGTGACAGGACCTGTGTCCCGGGGGGACTCCCACACGTGACAGAACGATGCCGAAGGCCAGCTGTCGCCACACAGGCCGGGCCCACAGGCTCGCTCGTGCCCACGCCCTCACCCACTAAGCCCAACCTCAGAGCTTGCTTCTTCCTGCCCTTGGATAAGTCTCAGATCAGTTCTACAACTTCTCATCATTTTCATGGTGGCCCCAAACTCTCTGTCCCAAGAAGTTACGCTTGAGTAATTAACATATCCAGGAGGAAGAAATCACCAAATGTCCCACTTTTATGCAAAGCAGAGAGACCCCTCTGCCCTCCGAGGTGGAGTTTCTCGTTTCTGGAAGGCTTTGTGTGCAGGACAGGGTGGGCGGGGCCTGGAGGTCAGCTCTCGTGCCCCCCATCTCGTTGCCTCACCCTTCCTCTCCCGGGGCCCTGTGGGCCTCCCCAGTGAGATGGGAGAAAGCCCACACCAAGCCGGTCGTGGGGGCACAGCTGTCACCTGGGGGGCTGTCGCTCAGAGCTGGCACCTTCTCTGACAAAAGTTGGGGGTTTCTCAGAAGTTTGCATCGGTTTAAAGGAGGGGAGGGTCCCTTCTCTCCGGCTGGTACTAATAGCCCCCCGCCCCCGGGCATCAGCAGTTCCTCCAGACTCTCCCTGTCAGGGCTCACCAACACCCAAGCAGCACTATCTGGATGGCACTGGAGTCGGCTGCAGACTGGGCCCTGCCCTGGGACAGCCACAGGGGTCACGGGCCTCTGCCCCATCAGCCGGCCCATCCTTTCCGTCTTCTCAGCTGTGGGTCAGCGTCATCACATGGCTGCCGACGTCCAGGGACACACGTTTCTAGTTGGCTCCTTGAATCCTGTCTCAAGCAGACCCCAAAGTGGTGTGCCCCCCAAATGGAAGGACTGGGGCTCACACACACTGTCCCTGGGGCCGTCCTCCCTGTCTCTGCAACCTCCTTGGTCGGTCCTGTCCACCCCCTTCCTTCCACAGGGTCCAGTTTGACGGAGCAGTCCCTGAGGCTGGAATCCTCTCCGGTGGTGCCGGGCCAGCTACGGTTCTCACCAGCATCCAGTAGAAGCGCGTTGTCCACCCGTCCCTGTGTTGTCTGTTCCTTAGCTGGTCACTCTTCTCCCTGGTTCTCACCAGCGTCCGGTAGAAGCGCGTTGCCCACGCGTCCCCCATCCTTAGCTGGTCACTCTTCTCCCTGGTTCTCACCAGCGTTCGGTAGAAGCGCGTTGTCCACCCGTCCCTGTGTTGTCTGTCCTTAGCTGGTCACTCTTCTCCCTGGTTCTCACCAGCGTCCGGTAGAAGCGCGTTGCCCACGCGTCCCTGTGTTGCCTGTCCTTAGCTGGTCACCTCTTCTCGCTGGTTCTCTTAGCTCAGGCCTTCGGAGCTACTCGCTCTGTTAAACCCTGTCAACGGGCCCTATCCAGCGCATTACCTGTTTCCTGGCTGATGCGACTGATAAAATGTGGAATGAAGGAAACCTCTTTGTTATATGGGGTTTTTTAAAGTAATAAAAATGTTTTATTTGGAATTTTTATGTAGTTAAACTACCTCAACGCCTAATTTTTTTTCCATGTAGACAATGTGAGAATCAATTTCTTTCTAAACCATGTCTTTATTTTCTCATTTTTTAATACGGGCTCTTAAAAATCTTAATTATAATATTAAAATGTTAATTATCCTCTGAAAGATTGCTTTTACCTCTTGGGGGCATTTTGAATTATTTTATTTTGGTAGAATGCCAAAAGGGAACCTTACATAATTTTGTGTGTGTGTGCCAAAATCCAAGAGAGAATCGGGGACAGATTACATAAAATTTTTAGTTAAAGTATATATAACAGCATCTGGCTTTCTTGTCCCAGAACACGTCGAAGGGGAGGAGTGTAAATTCAAAGATACAGGAGTTGGTAACGAAATCAAATACAGACGCTAAAGGAAAGGTCGTACTGCACGGGAGGTGAGGACCACAGGACAGTGGGGTTCGCATCGAGGGGAAGCGCCCATAGCCACCCTGTGTAATATGCTCTGGCTCCTGCGAAGCTCTTAGCAGTTGAAGAACTGACCCCACGCGCGGAAGGCCGCTGGTTACCTCCCAGTCCATTTCTGCCCTTTACCTTGGACAGAACCAGAACTGTGGGTTTGGGTTGCGTGATCGGACAGTCGCCGGGCGGCCAGACTACGTTTCCCAGCCTCCTCTGCGGGCTCGGGCTCGGGCAGGGAACTGAGATCCAGCCAAGGACACAGGAGGGAAAACCCCCAGGGTGTCTCCCAGAGAGAAGCATTCTTCCTCCCTGTTTGTGGCTGACTGGAAAGCTGACTAAAAGGGTGTTGGCACCCGGGCCGGATCCAGATCCATACTGGGCTCCATGGCCGCGAGTGGCTGGGGGGGGGCCTGGCCGTGTGACAGAGAGACATTTCCGTACATTTCTGTGTTCTGTTGTTTTGTTTGCTAGAGGGCAGGGAGCTCACCCAGAAGAGGGGAAGAGGGAGAAAGCACCCCCAGTGGGCTGAGGGCACCGCAGCTGCCTCCATCGCTCCCCCCTGTTGAGATTTCGGGCGTGCGCACATGCACCCAGTGTGTTTTTCAAGCCATGGGGGCAGGGACCCCAACCACATGGTTGCCCACGTGGGACACTTGGAGCGTGAAAGGGAAGTACGTTTCTCAGGCCAGGTGACCGGGCCCCTGAGCCCATGCTGGGGAGGGCTTCCCTGGAGCCAGCCCTGCCCCATGTGGCCACACAGCACGGCTGCAGAGGGGCCAGGCTGCACTGCCCCTCCTGGGCCATGTCCAGACTCCACAACCCAGAACCCCTTGTACAAAAAGCCCTCATCTTGCTTCCAGCATTTCCACAGTAAAGGTGGCCAAGTCAGCCATCAGCAGAGGAGCACAGGTGGAGCCAGAGCTGTGAGTTAGAGCATCCACGTGGGAGCACGGGGCCCCTCGCAATGTGAGACCCAGCGGGCGAGGGCACAGGGACAGGCTCCCCGCACACCTCCATGCCCTGGCCCAAAACTGCAGCTTCGGGGAAAGGACATCTCTTCCCGGTTGCAGCCTTGACTTTGAACTTGGGAATATTAGCTCCTGACGTGTGGGCCTCTGCGTGTACCCCCGCCCAGAACCGCACCAACGCGAGGGGCAGGCTTTTGGAAGGACGCACTGAGTTCGAGACATCGCTGGCCGACTGCAGGGGGAACTGTGTTCTCTAAACACAGGTCACCAGAACAGTGATGGCAGGACACGGAGGGGCGCAGCGCCACCATGAGGCCAGCGGCGGTGCCAGCTCCTGACTGCCTTCCGTCCCGACGCCGACGCCGGAGCCGGGAACACATTTTTCCTGCCGCAGGAATCCAGGCGAACAGCGCGGCTTGGGCCCAGCTGCCCTGCCCCCCTTCTTGTAAGGAAGCAGCTGAGGCGAAAACCTGTCCCACGATGGCGCCCACGCCCACCTGTCCCTCGTCAGTCTCCCTCTGTGAAGTCTCTCTGGGGTTTAAACACTAAGGCCGTAAAAACAGGACTTGCCTGGACTCTTTCTAGCAGGCTCTGCACCCTGCCGGAACCGCATGTCTCAGGAGGACGCCGTCTCTTGAAGGTTGTGATATTTAAATGGAAGTGACAGCTGTACTGAGCCCCGAGCAGCCACACACACCCTGCGGAATTGCTTGTCATTCAAGTCCTTGAGTGTGGGTCTTACTTTTCAAGCAAACCGAAAAGACAATGGGAGAGAACTGATAAAAGGAAGGGCGGTTCAGTTACACACGAAGCCACACGCGTGAAGTGTCCATTTCTCAAATACGAAGTTGGCATGTATGATTACGTATGTTGTATAACACAGCATGGAAAGGAGACACACTGCGATACACAGCATACTACGCCATGATTTTAATACCTGACATTTTTTGAAAATAGGTAAATCTTACTTCAAGTCTGAAATCGCATAGAAAGCGTCTCTACCTCCCATCCCGTCGTTACTAGGAAGCAGCGACTGTGGCCTGTCGTAGATGTATACTTACACGTGCACACAGAGACTTAGCTCTCGGAAAGGAAGTGCTATCGAGATATTCTACACCGTCTCAAACCTTGTACCTACGATCGAAGAGGGGAGCCAGGTGCCATGGGGTAACGCAACTGGACGCCCATGGGGGGATCCTGGGTTCGAGTCCTGGGACACCTTGAGAACACATGTGTATGTGCCCGTGATCGGGCATGGCCAAAGCTGGGATGGATCACGCATGGGGGCCTACAGGAGGCTCTTGACTCTCTATCTATCTATCTTAGAGGAGATGAATTCATTCTAATAAATAAAAATTTAAAAATTTAAATGGGAGCATAACTAAGCTCACAGGGCAAAATCCCTCTTGCGTCTACAAAGTGCCTCCTGGCAGCAGAGGACGGCCCGGCTCCAGTGGGTGACTGCGCAGTGCCACTGCAAGAGGCCAGACGGGGCAGTCTAAGTTCCGGCTGGCTGGAGGCCGGCGCTCGGGGGCAAGAGTCGCTCACACATATGGAGACCCTTTCCTGTCCGTGGCTGCCTCGCTGCAGGCAAAGGCTCCGGGTTATCTTCGCCAGCTTTGCAGACGGTTATCTGTTCCAGTCTTTGCGAGGAAGAGAAAGAAAATGGACTCCCACAATTCCTAAGGCCACATGGCTCTTATTCTGGGGAAGGAGTGGAAAGGTGGGTGCCGTGGGGTAACTTTATGATAAATCAGTCTGCTGAGGGACGTCCCTTTCACGTCTCTTAACACTCACCTCACGGTTGATAAGGACCGTACAAGCCATCGTCGACATTAAGCTATGAGAGGAGAGCCAAGCCGACACACTGGAGCAGATACGTCACACATGCCTCCAGGGCCACCGGCGCGCAGCGACACGGAGCAGCTAGCGCCAGGGCACAGGCAGCCACGCGCCCCTCCCCTTTGAGGAAAACCGTCAAAGATGGTTCCTATTGCACAAATTCCAACCGAGCTAAGAGAGAGAGGGCGCGCTAGCTGTCCGACCTGCACACAGGCGGGTCTTGAACACCTTTCTCAGTTTGACTTGTTAGGAAAAAAGCGTGTTTCTGTACTGGAGAGGGTGGAAGTGGATGCGCCTGGAGGGTGTGCAGAGCCTCCTGAGCACCTCCTCTCCGTCCTGCCCACGCCGAGAGCAGGCGACAGAGGGCGGCCGTTCCCTCCACGGGAACTGCTCCGGCACTCCGGTGAGGAGGCCAGGGCTTTCCAGCGCCCCACCTGCGCTCACGGTCTCCTTTGGAGAAGCAGCAGCAGCTGAGAGCCACAGCCAGGGCAGGTCCCCTCAGGCTCCCCGGCACCTCTGGGCCCACCGCCCTTGCTCCACCTTCACCCCTGCCTGCAATGCCGAGCCCCAGCCTGAGTCGGGCAGGAAGGGCTTTGTGTGGAGCTTAGCTTAACGACCCGAACTCTGCGGTAGCCCTTCCTGAACCACCACGCGGAGCTGGACCGGCTCGGAAGCGTACCGACTTGTAAACGCACACAGTGCCCGTGACGGTGTGTGCTCAGTATGACACGGACGTGCTCAGTGGTAATAACTTACACACTCGCTCCCCGTAACCCCAGTGTGCACAAATAACACACGCTACTAGAATTTCACTACACGTGTGCTTCTCTGCCACCTCGACTGTACAGGACACCATTCAAGCTACGTGCCAGCAGGGCCGAATGCGTTCATTTACAGGAGTCTCTTCGGTTTGGGTGGAGGGCCAGTTTACACTCTCTCCCTAACTCCCACAGTAAGCGGACGTAGCGTTGCCGTCACAGTGCTCTGGAAGCCCCGTCACACTCGGCCGGCTGCCCACGAGTGTGGGACGTGCAAGGTGGCCATGTGTGACGTGCAACCAGCCGCTCCTCGCTGCACGTGGTCTGCGCCCCCTCCACACCCCCCGCT
>NW_006199647.1:999538-1013756 GCF_000334495.1 Tupaia belangeri chinensis
CACCGCGCCTTGAGCCGTGGGCCCCAGAGTCGGTACTAGGACATAGGAGACAAAAAGACAGAGGCGGCCCTGGTCCTCGTGTCTACGAGAGAAGACACCCAGAACTGTATGTGTAACTACAGACAATAACATATATGTGCATAGGTGTGTAGTATGTATGCAGTAACCCACTCGGGGATTTGCCGGAGAGCGGCACTTCTCAGACCTGAGACGAGCTCACCCGGCGAGAAGGGGAGTAGGACATAGGAGACAAAAAGACAGAGGCGGCCCTGGTCCTCGTGTCTACGAGAGAAGACACCCAGAACTGTATGTGTAACTACAGACAATAACATATATGTGCATAGGTGTGTAGTATGTATGCAGTAACCCACTCGGGGATTTGCCGGAGAGCGGCACTTCTCAGACCTGAGACGAGCTCACCCGGCGAGAAGGGGAGGCAATGCTCCCGTTAGGGGAGTGGCGCCTGAGTGTGTGGGGAGCTGGGAAAGCCAGAGAGCCCCAGGGAAGGGACGTGGCGGGTGGTGATGTGGAGGAGTGGCCATGTCATGGCGGGCTTTGTATTTGTTTTTCTGTTTATTTCCATCTGCTAGAGTGAGCGCGCTCACTGGGGAAGACAGAGAGAGAAAGCCCTGCCCACGGAGGACGGTCACGCAGTCCCTTCTCTGCTCTCCTTTCGGGATTTGGGCACCCACGCACTGGCACCTGCACCCAGGACTCAAACCACGTGGCAGGTGAGGTCCAGCTGCCCGAGCCCCACACCACGGGCGGCCCAGGGAGGGCTTTTTGAACACAGTTGAGGGTTCGGACTCTGTCCTGAAGATGAGGGGAAGGTGACGCCTGGGCTCACTGCCATCACACCTGCACGCCTGTCCCTTCTGCTCCGTGGGGGAAGGTCCAGAGGCGGACAGCTGGGTGCCCTTGTGAGGACCGGGTGGAGACAGCGGCTGTCTGCTCTGGGCGCAGGAGTCGGGCGGGGAAGGGCAGTAGCGCTGTCGTCAGGATCACGGGAGAGACTGTAGGGCGAGGCGCCGAGGCCTCGGCTATGACCCCCGTGGCTGTGGTGGGAGCCGGCCAGGGATCCCCTCGCTGTGCGCAGTGCTCTGCTCGCCACCGAGGTGCACCGTACCCTAGGACGTGACAGCCAGGAGGCCCGGCGCACTCTCCCGTCAGCGGGCAAGCGCTGCCTTCTCGTCACACGTGGGACAATGAGCTTATGAAGTCGGGTCACTCGTGCGTCCTTCTGGGCCTCATCTGCATCTGCTCTGGGGACCATGAACAGAAATTGAGAGCCAATTTCCAAATTGTGTTTTCCTCGCATCCTACTTAACCGTTAAAACTGCATTGCTTCTCAGGCACCCTGCACGCTGTGACCTTGAGACTGTCACCCGGAGTCACGGAGAGGGCTTGGACAGGCCCACGAGCAGGCGCGAGCTCCTTAGCTGTGCGGTGGGCTGGCGCAGGATCGGGAACACAAAAGCCGAGGAGAAGCCGGTCTCTGTCCTTTAGGTCACTCTCCTTCCTTCTTTCAGGAGGAACAGAAAAAAGAGAGTGCGAAAGAGGTCCCCTAGGGCCTCGCCATCCTGAGGCCCCCTCACAGCACTGGGCCTGAGCAGGCCTCCCACATGGCTCCGGGATCACGCAGCACCCGCGCCAGGGCCACTGCAGCTGCCAGAGCCCACTCGAAACCCAGTGACACCTATTCTAATGGCCTCCTGTCAGCTCCTGTGTGGACGTTAGCCCCCAAGACCAGCAAGGGTCAATGTGAGGGAGACGGGGGACCCCAGGCGCGTGCTCATCACAGGGCCAAGTGCCACGCCTGCTGCATGTGGGAGGTCTGAGGACCACGGGAGAGAAGCGACAGTGTGACCACGGCACATGGCAGCTGCAGCTTCTCAAGAACATGCAGAAGTCATGGCTGGGGCGGCGTCACCCACGCCAGCGTCACCGTTACAGAGCCTGCGGGCGCGGGAGGCTCCCCACCGGCAAGGCCGTGCCTCCCGGGGCAGAGAAAAGACGCTTTATCCCATCGCCACCATCAGCGCCTATCGCTCCAACTTCTCCCCGATCGCCACCAGAAGTACTTTTAAATGCCAGCGGGTGGTGTGCTTACCAGAGACACAGAGAGAGAGAGCACCCGACCGGCCATGCTCACACGCAGTCCCTTCTCCGCAGTTCTCCACCTGTCAGGCTTCGGGGACGCGTGCCCCCAGGCCCGGTGTGTTTCGCAAGCTTCACAGCCAGGACGCAAGTGGCAGTCAGCCCTGTGGGATGTGACCCCCTTCACCACGAGGCCACGGGCCGGCCCCTGCCAGGAATACTTAGCGAAGCCCAGGCCAGAGTCTCTGGCCCCTGGAAGACGCCGGGCCAGGCAGCCATCGCGCCTCTCAGCACCGTTGGGAAGCGTGCTCAGCCGGCCCTCTATCCAGGCAGCTCTGCCCGGCTTCGTGCAACGCCGCCAGGAGAGGTGACTGGACGCCTCGCCCAAGCACAGCGAACCCCCACAGCCCTCCCTGCCGATTGCTCTCGTGTGGTCCCCACAGCCCTCCCTGCCGATTGCTCTCGTGTTTACTGTAGTGGCGGTAGGTCGGGATGGCTTGACAAATCCGTATTTGCCATTCACAATTAATAGTGGGTGTTTCTGACGTCCTTTAAAGCAAGCTGGCACTCTTCCGGACAGAGTGAGGAGCGGCGTGTCCCGACCGCGGATGCTGAAGGGCTTTGCCCAGGCCGGCCAGCACTTCCTCCCACGTGACCTGATGTGGTTCAGGACTCAGGGACCTGCGTGGCGTGAGAGCTCTGGTCAGGCGGGCAGAGGCTTTCCCCATCCCCGCCTTCACTGGCCCCGATGTCACCCTGGCCGCAAGGTGCTAAGCTATAAAAGCTACCGCTCCGAACCTTTCTGCTCAGAGCCCGTGTCGGGCCGGCAGGTTGTGTGGATTCAGGCGGCTGGGTCCACGTGGCTCATGGCAGCATGCGAGTCCCAAACCTGGTGGTTTGAAAGACACCGGGCGCGTGTGCGGACGTGCCTAAAATCCTAAGAGAATGAAGGAGATGGGCGTGCAGCTGGCCGTCCCTCCGGGGTGGTTTCTCTCTTTCTCTCAGACGTGCCTAAAATCCTGAGAGAATGAAGGAGATGGGGGTGCAGCTGGACGTCCCTCCGGGGTGGTTTCTCTCTTTCTCTCTTTCTCTTTCTGTCTCTGGTGACCTCACGTGCCGAAATAAAATAAAAAAATAAAAAGCCCATGTCATCACTCAGGCAATGACCTGGCAGCACCTCCGGGGGAAGCTTTGCGTCTCTGACACTTACATAGGGAAAGGACATTTCTCTGCGTCATTTGCTTCTTCTGACACGGAAAGACACGGGAGTCTGGAGACCACGAGAGGCCACCGTGAGGACGGCGCTGCGTGTCAGAAGGGCGGGATGCAGAGCCAGCAGCGGGGCCCTGAGCTGCTGCTGCACCGCCGGCCCCGGGCGTCCTGTGTGTGCAGGCCCAGCCTAAGCCCTCTGGGTTGGTCACTTGTGTAGCACCCCTGCTCCGTGTAGAGAGCCTGTCCACGCGTGCATGGTTGGATCCTGGGCAGGCCAGGGCTGGCAAGGAGGGACACGACAGGCACCATGACGACCCCCAGTTCTGCTCCCTGTGCAGAAAAAGCAGAGCCAGCCTGCAGAACACAGCCAACTGAATCCCACAGGCTTCGGGAAACATACCCGAATAAAGGAAGGCTGGGAAATTCCTGGACCCCTGTGCAAGCCCCGTTTATCTGTCAACACCCACAAGAGTTCGAGGGCCACTTTGTGCCTGACTGCCCTCGTCTGCTCCCACTGCCCTTCCCAAGTCACAGAGAACAGCAAACCGACTGGCAGGTGTTTCTAGCACCGCCCAAAAGTGCGGTGCTAGAAACGGCCAGTGTTCAATCGCCGACTCCGTGGCAGGACGGACTCCACAGCGCTAAGACACCCAGGTGAGAGCATGTCTGGTTTCTGCGGACTCACTGACATCCAGGGGACAGCATGGTGTGTCCGCGTTCACACTGGTTCCTCGCCCTGAAGAAGGCGTGGCCCCACCGTCCACTCCTCCGTGGTCCACTCAGGTGGCCTCTCAGCAGGGCGACTGCACCCCGGACTTAGCTAAAACGTCCCCTGCATTGCAGAGAGGACATGATGGGGGCTGAAATCTGCCGTGATGGGAATTTTTTTAATAGAGATTTTTTCTAGAGGGCATGTGGGCTCGCTGGAGAGAGAGAGAGAGAAATCCCTCTCCCTGGGAGGATGACCACGCCACAGTCCATTCATCCCCCTCTCGGGATCTTGTGCACGCGTGCACATGCACCCAGCCTGAGTTTCAAGCCACTGGGTCTGGGACTAGAATTGTGGTCGGCCATGTGGGGGCCCTGCGACATAACCGTGACGCCGTCTGCCAGTCCCCAGGGTGGGAAGGAAGCAGATCTATAACTGAGGCCTTTGCTTCTCCGTCTTCTTGACATTTACCAGCTGCCACCAGGCGCCGTGCCCCGAGAGGCAGAGAACACAGACGTCTCCATGCCCGTCACCGCTGACGGCCAGCCCTGTGCACACGGCCGTGAGCCCTCAGAGGAGCCGGGACTCAGCCTCCCTGGCACAAATGCCAGCCTGGTCAGCCGGAACCATGCAGGGCCCATGCAGCAGTGCCCGGGATAGACAGGCCGGAGGAGTGAAGGACGGGGACTCACCACAATGGAGGGTGTGTCTCTGTCTGCCTCTCTCCTGTGTGCATGTTCTCTATCATACATAAAGAGGGAAAATCTAATAAAAAGCCAGAAAAATTAACATGGCATCAGAAATAGGCCTAATAAGGCCAGCAGGTGGCATGGCGGTTAAGGCGCTGGATTCTCACATGGCTGACTGCAGTTCAATCCTGGACCTGGAGGCTTGCTTTCTCACTCTCTTTGTCTCTGGTGAGCACATATGCCCTACAGCAAATTTTAAAATAATAATTCTTTCTTTAAAAAGTAGACCTAATAGGCAGAAAATGAAGATTAATTTTAAAACATGTACTGCCTCTGCTTCTAAGAACTCCCCGCGGTGCTCTGCAGGAATCTCTGAGCACCTGCCGCAGCAGATCCAGTAGTTCCATGCGACCCCAAGGCAGCAGTGCTCCGTCAGCATCGCCGGGGGCTTACGGGCGCCAACTGCTCCACCAGCCCGAGTTCCTGCCCCCGCAGGCTCAGGATGGGCCCTGGAAACCTGCATGGCCAAGAAGCCCCAGGAGGAGCTCACGCGCTGGCTTAAAAGTCCAGGGAGCACAAGCCAAACCCGGAGGATGAACGGGAAGCTCAGAGAACTGCACAGCAGTGGACTGGACCGCGCGGATCCAGCGAGACAGACACGACCTCTATGCGCCCCTGCTCAAAAACTGCGATGCCAGCTAAGGACACCGGCCGCCCAGGGACTGCTGGGGTCTCTCCACAGTAAGCGGGACTGCTCACCGGGGTCTTCACAATAAGCAAAGCGACTAATGCTTGCTCTCGCGGGTGAGAACGCTGTGCATTCGGGACCAGGATTCTCACCTCCACAGAAAACCCCTTCACATCACTGGGCCTGTTTCCCTGTGTCTGAAAGAACTGAGCCCCACCTTGGCATCTCTGGCAAGTCTTTGCGCTCACTCACAGGTCTCCTTAATCAATGAAGGTCGTTGCAAAAACATAGTCATTCGGCCGAGTTCACAAGCCCGCATACCAGAGTCCAAATGACAAACGAACAGGAACTGTGCGGAGCCAGCCGCCAGGCAGGAAACGGCCTCAGGCTGGGCCCTGCCGGGATCCAGCACCTCGCTGCCGCCTCGCCCACAAGCTCAGGAGCCCGGCCACAGCGTCCCCGTGACCCGCAGCTCCCCACCTCTGCGCTGGCCCTCTCAGCTCTTCCTCCTGCTCCCAAACGGTCTCCCTTCTCTTCTTTTTCTTTGTTGTAAATCGCCAGAGAGTGTGTGTGCCCCCCAGAGAGAGACAGGGGGGAGAAGGCACCCTGGGAGCAGTCACGCCGCCGTCCCTCTCCTCCATGCTCCGTCCTGTAGGTATTTGGGACAGGCATGTGCACACGTGCCAGGGCAGAGGTTTGAACCCGTGGACCATGAGGTTTCCAGCTCCCTTAACCTTAGCCGTTAGGCTACAGACCCAGTCCTCTTCTCTCCCTGTAGCTTCTCCCCTCCCAAGGCTTCTACATGTCCATGTGGGGTACTCACGGGTGTCCCCAGCCTCTGCCACCACTTTCTTTCTTGAGTCTCCATTCAAAGCCCAATAAAGAGCAAGTTCGCTCTCCCCGGTTCGGGCCACGCACACGACGCCTAGTGCGGTGGGTGGCACGTGGGCACCAACATCTGCCTCTCTGAGGCCGGCTCTGGCAGTCCACCACGGACCTCTCGGTACGTACAGACGTGAGGGCAGGTGACACTCCCCACCAGAGAAGGGGGTGGCTCCACAGTTCCTCCTATCCCGGCGGGCTGGGAGGCAAAGCTGTGTCTCTGGCAAACCCAGCTTGCCCATGGGCCAGAGAAGACCTCCAGCCTGCTGGAGCCCAGTCCTGGCAGGGACCACCGCAAGGCGGGTGTGTCCGGCTCTTCTCAGCCTGTGTGCAGGCCTGAGGATTAGGTCGACCGAAGCCTATTTTGTTCCTTAATTCTCTGTCCCTCAGTGCTCATGCCCTGCAGCAGGACCGTCACTCAGAATCTCCACACTGCAAAACTGTAGCAGCAGTGCAGCTGCCCACACCTGACTGCAGACCCCGAAGTCGGGAGGGAAGTTCTTCAAGCAGTCGCCCACAGTAAGACTGAGCCCTGCAACCCTGCGCTCTGCCGCCTTCTCGCCCACATCCGCGCACACGGAGCGGCCAGGAAAGGCCTCTCTTTATTCTCAGGCCCCGCACCTAGACTGGGACTGGGCAGGTGGCTAGCACTCAGTAGGTATTTCTAGAAGGAATTCGTGGACTTGGCAAGCCTGGCTTGCATTCACGGCATCAGAGTCTGTCCTCAGCATCCCACACGTGCTGTCCTGGCCAGCAGAGCACCTTCACTGCCCAACGGAACTGACTGCGGGGCCAAGTTCGAGCACCAGTCTCCGCAGCCTCCCGGGGGCTCACACACAACCTGCCGTGTTTCCCCAGCTCTCAACTGCACCGCAGTCTCCCAGGAGTTCACAACCTGCCGTGCTTTCTGCTGCCTTTGCACTCTCAGAAGCACCTTGGGGTGCCTGGCTCTTAGGGGCCGGCAGTAAGCTGGCCGGTGAGAGGGTCGCCCCACTAAGAACTGGCACAGCCAGAAGCAAGAAGCAATGACTGACGTGTCTGGAGTCCTGGAAGCCGTCAGTGTCCGAAGCCTGCCCGCAGACTGCCCGGCCACATCTGTGCTCGGGAGGTGAAGCCTTTTATTTCTGCAGCTTCTGCGCTCGCCCCGCTGATTTTCCAGCAGTGGCCCAGGACTCCAACCGTGGTCAGCCCTGTGGGGTCCGGCACCTTAACCACTACACCACCTGCTGCTCCCATCTTTCATCTTCGTGACCCCCGGAATAAACCAGTAACCACAGGGCAGGCTCCAGGCCTAGGAAATGGCATGGAGCTTCATGCCGAAGGCCGGAAGGCTTCCAGCCCTGAGAACGCAGCGGACGGCCGCGCACCCAGCGAGGGGCCAGCAAGGTCCCAGTGGCGGTGCTGGTGCTGCCATCCAGCTCCTGAATCACTGCCGCTTTGCTTTCAGGCCTCCTGGAGGGCACCGCCGGGAGTACAACCGGAAGCCGGTGCGGGAAGCACCAGAAGGGAGGCCCTGCCTGGAGATGCCTCCTGCTGTGATTTGATAGGGGCTGGGCGGAGGGGCAGGAAGGATTCAATTTTCAGCAGCTCTGCTCTGTCCCTGCTGCCACCAAGTGCCCGGCGTGGCCTTGATCTGAGCCGCCCGGACACTGTGTAAGAGACAGCTGTCCACACCCTCCCCTGTGCCTCCCGCCCCACCTGCCTTGCGCCGCGCAGTGGCGGACCGTCTGCGGAGGCAGCGGCACCAGGGAGCCGCAGCCCGGGAGGGCAGAGGCTGATGGAAGGTCCGGGCCAGGCCAGCAGACATCAAAGGCCTCCCCAGGGACAGATAAAGAGGCAGGCAGAAAAGAAAATCCCCTACCTCCTAAAGCGACCGAGAAATAATCTCACAACGCGCCACCAGGACCCCACGTACCCTGTGTCAGTTTGGTCTATTTTCAGCTCCCCCAGCCCGCCCCGCACCTGCCGGCTCCTTCTGAAATACAGACTCCAGAGTGTGACCCTCCGCGAGGCTCGGACTGAGCGCCTGCCTGCACGCCTGTGAGGCCCTCCGGCTCCGGGCCCTCTCCGAAGGCCCCACTGGCCACCCAGTGGGCCCACCGCCACTTTTGCCCCTGCTACTTCCGGCGTGTGCGGGTGTGTAATGTAATGCCTTCATTCACTTTCACTTTCTATTTTCCGTTCTGGAAAACAGTGATTTAAATGACAGGGTGAGGACGGTCGCATCTCAGATACAGAAATTCACCTTTGCCTTAGGTCGACTCGTGTTATCATTCGGATGGTGAAGAGCCTGGCTGGCTGCTCTGAGAGACCAGGGAGGGAGCGCCGGTGCACTGGGAGGGCCTGCCATGCCGCCATGCCACCCTGCCCTGCCCTGCTCTGCCACTCTGCTCTGCCGCCCCACCCCACCCTGCCAGCTGCCATGGCTGGATAGTCACTTGCTGGGGATGGCTTTTGGAGTCCTTCTCCGAGAACCATTGGCTCCAGAGCACCCGATTCATACAGGTAGCGATAACCACTGCTGCCCTTCTGTCCAAACAGGAAGAGGAGAGGAGGGAGGAGCGAGTCCCGGCTGACAGCAGACACAGCCATCGAGGCGTGGACTGGGACCCCAGCTGCGCAGCCATTGCGTGACCGAGTGGCATTTCCCATCATGGATCCCCTTTTCTGAGCTTTGTGCTCCTCCTAAAATGGCATTACCGACGTTAACCTGGGAAGACCCTTGCTGATGGGGGCTATGAAATTCACGCCACCAATTTGCTTTACAGGAGAGAAGCTGGTAGACACCCAGAGCACAGACGACTCGACACGGCCAGGCGTCGCCCTGCCAGGGCCAGATCGCCCACGCCCTGCACACGCGTCGGCCCCACTGTCCACGCAAAAGGAGCTCGTATGCACAGATCCAGCCTCAGCTGCTCAAGGGGCGCGCAGAGCAGACCTGGCAGAGGACCCTCCTGACACACCTCTGCTGCCAGGATGTACGGAAACGCGATTCTGGGGCAGCTTCAACGGTGAGAAGCGTTTGTTTCTCGGTGGGTTTGCTGTTGATTTTAATGCGACAAAGAGGGAAGCGGAGCGAGGACGGCCGTGCGCAGCACACTGCTAGCTGCAACCGGGCGAAGAGGCTCCGAGGACACCGTGCGGACAACTCACGCCAGCCCAGCGCCTCCCACGCCAGTGGGCGGCAGTGCTCCCACACTCTCCACGCTGCTCCCTGCTTCCAGGCCGCGCGAGCTCAGGCAGTTCCGGGCAGATACGCTGGCTAAAGAGTCTGCTGAACTGACTCCACAGTAGATGCTTAAAAATATTTTTCTGGGACCAGCAGATGGCGTAGTGGTTAAGGCACTGCACTCCCATGTGGGCAACGGCAGTTCATGTCTTGAACCTGGGGACTTGAAAATTATGTGTGTGTGTGTGTGTGTGCCAAAACCCCAGGAGAATGGAGGAGCAGGGACTGCGGCGTGGCCATCCCCTGGGGGTGATTTCTCACTTTCTGTCTCTCCATCTCTCTCTCCTCTGGCAGACACACTTACTCCGTTGTCACCCTGAGGAGCGGGCAAGTGAGGTACCAGAGAGAGCCAAGTGAGTGATACTCTTGGTCCCATGACACGGACGCGGATCTGAAGCACACATGCCTCACACACTGACAGGCAGCCTTTCACCTCCTCCCTGTTGGAGGGAGCGCTCTGTATGAACCTTGTATCATGGGGACCAGCAGATGGTATAATGGTTCCGTCACTGGACTTCCACGTAGTCGACCGCAGTTTGAGTCCCAGACCCGGTGACTTAGAACTCACACCAGGCGTGTGTGCATGCATGCCCAAGAATCTGAGAGAATGGAGGAGAGGGGATTTGGTGTGGCCATTCCCCCCCGGGGGGGGGGCAGCGATTTCTTGCTTTCTGTCTCTGTCTCTCCGGGAAGTAAACACATCTTACAGCAAAAATCTCTACCAAAAACAAAACAAACAAACAAAAATTATCTTGTTACTAACAAGAGCAAAGGCCTGCCTTCCATAACAGCGCACTGTTCTCGGGGCCAGCAGGTGGCATGGTGGTTAAGGACATTGGATTCCCACATGGCCAACCACGGTTCAAATCTTGGACCTGGTGGCTTGCTGTCTCACTTTCCTTCTCTCTCTCTCTCTCTCTCTCTCTCTCTGTCCCTCTCTGGTCAAATAAAATAAATAAAATTTTAAAAAAGAGCACATGGTTTTCAAATTAATACAATTAATAGACTCCTTCTTCCTGTTATAAACAATAGTTAAAATATCAAATCTAGTAAAAACTTAATGCATTCTGAGGTACAAACAGCTGCTTGATCTTAGTAGCACTTTGTAGGTGAGAACCCTTAAAGCGAGAACCACGGCGAGCTTCATTTCTGGTAGGGACATTAATCGAACACTTCCAAAACGGGATTGCAACCGACTTAAACGGGAGTCAGGATGATGGCTACGGGGCCAGACGGTGCCGTGGTAAGCCTTGCTGCTTGGCGAGGTGGCCCGCACGGGAAGGTCCCAGGACTGTGTCCAGAGACCCCTGAGCACACAAGGCCGTGCCTGCCTGTGACCTGGCTGCGGCTGGCGGGGCCGGGGGTCACAGCATGAAGACCCACGAAGGTCATGTTCTCGCCAGAGAGCAGCAGGGAGAGAGGAGGCACCTCCCCAACGGGGTGTGCGCACGCCGTGACCCTTCCTCTCCACCCCTGCATCCCGTCAGGATTTCCAGCTCGCAAGCACACATCCCTTGTCAGCTTTTCAAGCCACTGGGGCCAGGACTTGCTGGTGCTGTCTCTCTGTCTCTGTCTCATGAGAGAAATACATGCAGTGAACGTTAAAGTAAAGATGATAGCTATGGCAGGCAGCACTTGGGGCAGACCAGAAAAGGGCCCGCCTGTACGCAGGAGGCAGCTGAGCCTGTGTGTAGAGCTGAAGCCCGCAGGGCTGGCCACCGTGCAAGTCCTGGCCCCAGTGGCTTAAAAAGCAGACTGGGGTGGGTGGATGCGAGCTCAAAATCCTGATGGGATGCAGGAGTGGAGAGAGAGGATCACAGTGTGTGCACACCCCACTGGGGAGGTGCCTTCTCTCTCCCCGTCGCTCTCTGGTGAGCACATGTGACCCCTGATGGGAAGAGGCAGAGAACAGTGGGCAAGGACTTAGGGGGACCAGTCCTGGTGCTGCACTGACTGCCACAGTCACTTCTCCTAAACTCAATAAATCTAAAGTTCTTTTTCTATAAAATGCACTAAATAACCTCTAGTCCCACTCAGCTATAAATTCATGTGATATATTCAACATACTCACTTGCTGCGCAGAATTTTGGTTAGAGACCACCTCTGAGTAGTATGATTTACAAATGTTAAAAAGAACAATTCGAAGAATGAGTCGCTGGCTTTGATTGCATCCACATGTCCCAACACGCTCACTAGCGCTGTCTACCTCGAGTCGGAGCGTTCTCTGCCGCACGCTAGCCTGCCAGAGCCACCCCGGGTCAGGGAGCTGCCCACCGCTGCCTGTGGAGCCCAGCACACGCCGCCTCCCTCTCCACTTCCCACACACCCCTCGTTAACAATCTATCGGTTTCATAATGGAGGGACCTTCGGCGAAACACCTGGGATATGTTCTTCAAAATGCTGGGATCAGAGAAAGGCTGAGGAAACCGAGGCAGAAGATGAATAAAGAGACGTGATTAACTGCAATGTACGCTGCTGGCCTGGGGTTTGCAGAGCACAGTGTCGAGATAACTGTAAGAGTTAAACGTGGACGAGAGGCCGGCCCCATGGCACGGAGGCTAGATGCCGAGCACTAGGGCCGGGTCCCCGTGGCTGGTGGTGATTCGAATCCCAGCCCTGGCATTTGGAAGGCACGGAGTGCACGTGTCTGTGAGCACACCCCAAGTGAGGGGGTGGAGAAGTGGAGGAGAGAGAGTTGGGAACAACCATGACCCGTGGGGGTGCGCGCTCTCTCTCTCTCTCTCTCCTTCTCTGTCACAAGCACACTCGCCCTCTGACAAAAACAAGTAAAGAAAGGGGCCAGGGGCCAGCAGGTGATGTGGTGGTTAAGGCGCTCTGGACTGCCCTAGGGCCGGCCACAGTTTCAGCCCCAGATCTGATGACTTGAAAATGACACCGTGCAATCACCGTTGGGGGGATTTCAAACTTTCCCTCTCTCTGTCTCTGTCCTTCTCCAGCGAGCGCGCACACACACACTCACACACACACACAAACTTAAAAATGTACATATTAAAAAAGAATGAAATTTGGGCTATAGATTATAGTATAAAATTAATGATAAATTTCCTGAGTTTATTACTGCACTTAAATCATGTAAGAAAATTGTTTTGCGCTTAGCGAATATACATGAAGTACTTCGGGTCAAAGGGGCATGACGTGTCTAACACAGTCTTACAGGGCTTGGAAAAAATATCTATTTGTATTTGTTTATATGGAGACATGTGTGTGTGTGTGTGTGTGTGTGTGTGTGTTAAACCTAGAGACGGAATATATATTTTATATATAAAACAGGGAAGCAAAATATAAACTATCGGTAAAAATGAGCAAAAGGTACATGAGAGTTCTTTGATTTGACATCCTTTCAGCTTTTCTGTAGGTTTGAAGTTGTTTTAAAATAAAATTAGCCATGGGAACCAGCAGTTAGCGTAATGGCTATGTCGCTGGACTCCTATGGAGTTGACTGTGGTTCGTGTCCCGGACCCGGTGGCTTAAAACTCACGCCGGGCGCGTGTGCGTGCATGCCCATGATCCCAAGAGAAGAATGGAGGAGAAGGGATTGTGGCGTGACCATCCCCCCGGGGGTGATTTCTCGCTTTCTGTCTCTATGTCTCTCTCTGTCTGTCTGGCGAGCGCACACGCCCTATACCAAAAAAAGAAAAAGTAAATTAAAAAAATAAAATAATAAAATAAAATTAGCCAAAAACAATTGACTTCGAACAACTATCTTATAAAACATGCTATGAGCAGACACCCCGTGGCTGGTGGTTAGGGGCGCTGGCCCCACATGGCTAACGCTGGCTGGGCTTAGGAACGCGCTGGGCGTGTGCAGTGCCTGCCTCCCCGCGGCAGAGACACGGAGAAAGGGCCGTGAGCACGTCCTGGGGGCCTTTCCCCCCTCACGCTCTGGCTCTGGCTCTGTCTCTGTCTGCAAGCACGTGGACCCCCTGGCACATAAAATATGTTATTAACTACTTTATGGGGAAATGCCGCGTGTCTTATTCACCCAGCCATCGAGCCCTCCCCGTCCTCCCTGCCTTCTCCGGATAAGGTCCTCCTGTGGCTCTTACTGCTCCTCCATCAGCTCTGACCCCGAATCCTCTCCCCCTCCTCTGGCCGTGCCCTTACGTGACATGGTGATAGCTGTTTGGCCACAGGTCAACACTTGACAGAAGACGGGTCAGTCTAAGAATTTCCCCACAGCGTGCCCTGGGCCACAGGGGGTTCAAAGCGGGGACGCCGTGACGATGCTGCAGTTGGGTTCCCCGAAAGGAGACTGAGTGACTGCAGGTGGTCAGGGAAGTCCTGAGGCGTTCTGGCACAGACACACAGACCACCTCACCTTTCCGACCACCTGCTATTTGGGCACGAGCAGGGGTGTGGGAGCCGGTCCCAGAAGCAGAAGCATGGTCAGAGAGCGGAGTGAGATGGGGCGGGCCGCAGCCGGGGAGGGACCCCGCGTGCAGGTGGCGGCGCTTCTGAGGAGCCTGGAGAGCCAGCGCACACCCCAGAGCGCTGCCCAGGTGTTCCATCACCCTGGGCTGAGCGTGCTGCCTGCTGTGTGAACCGCCTGGCATTTTGTCCTGCCCACCTGCCACCCCAGCCCACTCCTCCGGCCAGAGACTGTCTTCAGGCAGAAGAGGCAGGTGCCTGCCCATAGGAGGACGATTCCCCCCTCAGGGACCTTGGGTGGGTGGGCCACCACAGCGTCTGGG
>NW_006199647.1:1013766-1016426 GCF_000334495.1 Tupaia belangeri chinensis
GAGCCCCTGCCACATGGAGGGGTACGGGCAACAGCAAAAGAGGAGAAGGGGTGCAGACAGACACAGAGGTGCTGATGGCCTCCGCTGGCCTGCTCCCACCTGTCACTGGGAAGGCAGCCACAGCTTCACCCGTGCGGCCCCTTCGAGGACTGGGCGAGCACTCAGGTCCCCTCTGCACCTCCGTGAGTATGAGGTGGGTCTCTGCCTGTGGCCCAAGGACAGACAAGGCTTTGCCCCCTTGGGAGTCTGGTTTCAGTAGGGAGTGGTTGGAGGTCCCCCCAAAGCCCCGTGTCGGGACTTGTGCTGCTGTTGGCGTCGGTGGGAACTGAAACCTCTGTGCTGTCCCAGGCTGGAGCCTTCATGTACCAACGTCTGCAGGGCCACGGGGCAGTCTGTTGTGCCCACGAGGTCGGGAAAGAGGCAGGCAGGGCCACGGGGATCAGACCAGGACAAGGAGAAACACACGGCCCATGGTCCTCTCTGGGTGTCCCCTCGGCCAGGGTGCAGCCTCTCCAGATGGTGACCCTTGGCCTGACCCCCAAACCGTGAGCTGCATGGCTCTCCACTTTGTCAGCTCACCAGGCTCAGTCATGCCTGTGGGCTGGCCAGGACACCTCCCACCTACTATGGGCCGTCACCTCTGTCCCTGGGGCGAGAACCCAGTACTGTCTCTTGTGTCCCATCACGGCTGCCATCTGAGTGCAGGGGCAGCCATAAAAATGGCAGCTCCTGGGACCAGCAGGTGGCGTAATGGTTACGTCCCTGGATTCCCACATAGTTGACCACAGTTCGAGTCCTGGACGCAGCGACTTAAGACTCACACCGAGGGGCCAGCTGGTGGCATGGTGGTTAAAGGCTCTGGACTCCCACATGGCCGACCACAGTTCAAGTCCTGGACCTGGTGACATGCTTTCTCACTTTCCTTCTCACTCTCTTTCTCTCTGTCTCTCCCTGATCAAATAGGAAAAAAATAATAATTGTAAAGTAAAAAAATTCTTAAAAAAACACTTGTCAGATTTCGGAAAACATTTTCCATCTATCTCAAGGGGGGCATTTTGTGGAAAAAACATTCAGCGTTTTCTGTTCTAGAAACAATTTAACATTTTTTGGAAGATGTGTTTACTGGATATAAATTTTACACTAACTGAAAAAAACGCCTGGTGGTAACAGAAGCCCGAGAGGAGGTGAAATAGAGTTTAGCCTAGAAAAGCAACTCAAATAATTTGTTTTGGGGGCCAGGAAACAAAAACATATTTATTTCCTGGTCCCAGAAACACAGCAGTGCTTCCAGACCTAAGGAAGACGGATGACTGTTTGTGGAGCCACGTTGAAAAAGGAGAGGGGGGAAGTGTCGGGACTTACACGCACACGCACCCGCGCTGCGACGCCCCATGGCGGGCGGGCCTCGGGACGCACCTCGACATTTCTCACGGGGTTTCTGATTTTGTATCACAGGAAGCACGTGGGCTGTGCAGACGCCAGGACCGGCCAGGGCACGGGAGAGGGCGGGTCTCGGGAGGGCAACGAGGGTGCGCCCACAGGCTGCCTCTGCCTGCCGAGAAGGGCCTGCGTCGGGGCGCGCTCCTCCTTCCTGGGGAGACCGCGAACCACCTCTGGGGCAGCTGCGTGTGACAAACGGCGTCGCCGTGACACGAGCAGGTCGCGGCCATCCAAACGGGCTCTGTTCCTCGGGTGTCCTCGGACCTCTCTCCTCGCTCATTTTCTGTCTACTTCATCACGGCTATGTGCACACAGACAGGAAGTGGAGAGCTCAGTTTCCGAAATGTGCGTGGCTTCACGGTGCTGCACACCGAGGCCACTGTCTGAGCACCGTTTGTCTCAGCGGCAGCTGAAACGCGGACGTCTTTCCGAAGCGTCCGGACCGCTCTGAGCTTCCAGCTCCTCCTCCCAGAGGACACCTGACCGAGCACCGTCCTCACTGCTCTGCTCTCAATGTGTGAATAAAAAGCAGCGTGACCCTAACTTCGTGGACAGCCGATGCCGGCGAGATTTCCACTCTTCTTCGGTTTTTCAGAGAGGTTTTTGCTATAGGGCACGTGCGCTTGCCAGAGAGACAGAGAGAGACAAAAAGCAAGAAATCACTCCCCAGGGAGGATGGCCACGCACACCCCTTCTGCTCCATTCTCCTCCCAGGGTTTTGGGCACACACACACACACATGCCTGGCATGAGTTTCAGGTTGCCGGGTCCAGGACTTGAACCACAGCTGACTACGTGGGAGTCCAGGGCCGTAACCATTACGCCATTACACCACCTGCTGGTCCCTCACTCCTCTTCTTAATCTTCCATTCCCTGATGCAAAACACCCAGATTTCTTTTGGAAAACAGCGCAGTGTTAGCGCGGGAGTTCTGGACCCGCGACTTCTTACCACCTTACCCCTCCACGTGCCTCAGCATCCGCATCCGTCAAACTGACTCAGTAGTAACACCGCTTCCCAGGGACCAGACGGACACGTGTAGTAAGACACGTAGGAAGCAACTGACACGGGGCCTCGGGGAGACGACCATTTAACCGCACGGCCACGCTCACACCAGAGGTGGAAGGAACCGAACATCCCTGGGCACGGGAGTGGATCCACGCAGTAGGGCAGTATAGACTGGGGGGGGGGGGGGTTTGGTCCCGACAAAAAGGAAAACTCG